>NW_026737030.1:0-52347 GCF_949786415.1 Peromyscus eremicus | reverse complement strand
GCCTGACTCACCCATCTCCATAGCCTCTATTTCTGGAATTATCACAGTTTAATCCAGTATGACAAGCAGAATTGATCTCTCATTCCTGAAATAATCAATTAGTGAAGGCTGCTCAGTCGTGTTTGAAGGTAGAGAAGCCACACCCAGGTCCAACGTCAACTACAGAAGAACTGTGACCAGTTAGTAGTATCTACCACAGGCACCAAGTAAGAAATTACTGTTCCACTTCTCATCCTCACTTTGAGCCATTCTTTTATTTATATGCACTGTATCCTCTCTTGTTTTTTTCTTTATTCAGAAGGCACCAATTACAACTCAGGCACAAACAAAACAGGAACTATAATGCTGAAGCTAGGTGTATATCCATCCCAACACTTTGTGTGTTCTGAGGGACACTTTCCATTTCTGAAGTCGACTCCGAGCCCTCGTGTGGATGTAACGTGGTCTTCAGAGTGCAGCCCTGCTCCTAATTTCTAGGTGGCAAACTATGCAATCGCAGTAAAGTTGAAACAATGCCTCTTGGAAGAGTCCAACCCAAGCTGACTGTCCACTGTCTTTCAGCCCTTGCTCTTTACAGAAGGTACTTCTTGAGATTTTACTGTTTGCGAAGTGATCCCGTGTATCATCTCACCTTCTCACATCAATTCAACCGAGTGGGATTCCTCTCCACTTTCCAGAGGTGTCTCTAGACGTTCAACGGCTTTAAGGTAATAGGCCAAAGTTCTGTGTCCATTTCTACCCCCCAAGTCTCTGCTCTTTCATGCTTTAAAAAATTAGGAGAGTGGACTGAAGAGTTGGCTCAGTGATTAAGAGCACTGCCTGTTCCTGCAGAGGACCTGGGTTGGATTCCCAGCACCCACAGGGCAGCTCACAATTGTCTGTAACTCCAGTTCCAGAATATCTGATGCCCCCTTCTGGCCTCAACCGGCACCAGGCACGCAGGTGATGAACAGACATATGTGCAGACCAACATTCAAACACACTAAATAAACATAAATAACCCAAAATTTAAAAAGTTGGTGACTGGACAGAGAGCTCAGTTGGTAAAGTGCTTGTTGTAAAAGCATGGGGACCTGGATTGAACCCCCAGAACTCACATACAACAAAAAAAGCTACACGCTGTAGCATGCATTTGTAATCCTAACGTTGGGAGGAGGAGGAAGGTGGATTCCTGAGTTTGCTGGCCAGCCAGCCTAATCTAATGGTGGGGTTCTAAGGCAGTGAGAGACCCTATCTCAAAACAACTGCCAGGTGGATAGCATCTGAGGAAGAAACCCACACACCTGAACAGGCACACGTGTGCACACAGAAACCTGGAGGAAGCCACGTGTGCTCCTGCACAGCTTCTTGCAGAGAGGATTTAGCTATGAAGTCACCAAGGGGCTGGCAAGCCTGGTGAGGTCTGTGACTTTGCCAAATAAAACCCTAAAGGTCATCAACACGATTCAGTGGAGCTCTCAGCCCTCAGCCTTCAGCCAGCCATTTGTTTGCGTCTCTTCCATAAGATGGAAATGTCAGCTGCGTGTGACGTTGCCTCTCTCTGCCAGTGATATTTTGAAAGAGGTGTTTTTCTTGGAGCTCACATTTCCCTTGGCCTCCGGTCTTCCCTCCTGCTCCCCCCCAGCCGCCTCCTGCCAAAGCCAGTGCTGGGAAAGGCCTGCTGGGTGTCAGGTTTCCAAATGCCTGGCCAGGAGGGCAGTTCTCCAGAAGTGCTTGGTAGAGGCCAGAAACTTGGAACCTCAGACTTCCACGACACTTGTGTTTTTTAATTGAGGGTGTTAGGAAGCAACTTTTTCAGACAAGGGTCTTTGCCTTCTGTATTCAAAAGGGTAACACCAAAAGAACTGGAGGACATCAGGGATAACAGCAGCAAACGCTCTTGGAAGTGGGTTCTCAGGCTCTTACAGTAGTACAGGTCTTAGCATTCGCGACGCTCTTTAGACCTTCGGTTCTGTTTATGTTTATCCTCTGAATGAGGGTACCGAGGCTGAGGTCTCACTGCTAAGGAGGCTATGTGAGAACCAGAATCGAGAGCCTTACGTGTGTGCTGCCGCTTTAAAACCTTGGTGCTCACAAGAGCAAGGAAGGCTGAGACACGAGAAGGCCAGTGTGGCCTGTGGAATGAAGGAGGACGCCTGCATCCCTGGGT
The DNA here is from genome assembly GCF_949786415.1 of Peromyscus eremicus. Lineage (NCBI taxonomy): Eukaryota > Metazoa > Chordata > Mammalia > Rodentia > Cricetidae > Peromyscus > Peromyscus eremicus. The sequence continues at coordinate 50,198 of NW_026737030.1, read as the reverse complement.
GTTGTGTGACAAAACTTTTCCCGGGGAGATGCCACACATATGTCTACTCATCCCAGACTGGGAGCCCACAACAGACCATAGTACGGATACCACCGAAGTCCAGCTTGGTGACCAATGAGTTTTATTGGGGTTACATACAGGAATATGGATGAGGGATTATTTACAGGATCAGAAATGACTCAATAACAGCTGTCCCACCAACGTCCACCCCAGCATGGCTAACAGCTCATTAAAGCTGGGAAACCTGGAGCACCCTGCACATCCTGTAATTGAGCAATGGTAAGGGTCCTTTCCAAGTAACTCTGGTCTAAACTTCTTCCAGGCAGCATGGCTGGCTTCTGCTTCTTCCAGGCAGCTTGTCTAGTCTCAGAGCCGTCTTTACAACTACGCCTGTCTAAGTCTCCTTTGAGGCTTAACTCCACTCTTCTGAGAGAGACACTAAGCTTTTATTGCTTACTCTGCCAGGGAGGGGCCTACTGAATCTGGTTAGTTTCAGGGACTTCCAGGAGCTGTTTTGAGTTGTTTGCCTTCCTGTTTAAGGAACTTTCCTGTAGAATGGAATGTTTCAGATTCAGAAGAAACTGTTACATACTACCAGGGCTACTTCTGTCTCCCATTGGAAGCTCAAAATCCCAGGTGAATGAGGCTGGAGAGAAGACGCCACAGCTAAGCGCTCACACTGCTCTTTGAGAGAATATGAGTTCTGGTTTTTGGTTTGTTTGTTTGTTTTTGTTTTTCGAGACAGGGTTTCTCTGTGTAGCTTTCCGCTTTTCCTGGAACTCACTCTGTAGACCAGGCTGGCCTCGAACTCACAGAGATCCGCCTGCCTCTGCCTCCCGAGTGCTGGGATTAAAGGCGTGCGCCACCACCGCCCCAGAATATGAGTTCTGTTTCCAGCATCCACATCAAGGGGCTCACAACTGCCTCTAACTCCAGCTTCAGGGGATCTGATGCCCTCTTCTGGTGTCTATGAGCACCTGCACTCAAACACACACACACACACACACACACACACACACACACACACACACACACCTCCCTGCACACATAAAATTTAAAATACAGTAAATATTTTTTTTTAAAAAAAAGAAAAGAAACCCTGACTGAAGCTCTGGGGTAATTCTCTGCCTCTCAGTGACTGTGACTTTGGACACATTTCTTAACCTTGCTGTGCCTCAGTTTCCTCCACTGTACACTGGGGATTGAAATTGGGTCTATAAAAATTCTAGAGTGGTCCTGAGAACAAAATATGACCTTAGGGCTAACTTAAGTCTTCAGTGTAGCTTAACATACATGCAACTCAATAAGCATCCCTTGTTAGAACAAATATTGTTTACAATCAGGGACAGGGATGGCTAGCTGGCAGCTGGGTACACAGAGATAGATAGTGTCCATCAGATAGGATGTTGAATCTTTAAAAGATGTTTGGTTGTGCCTATAATCCCAGATTCAAGGGAGGCTGAAGCAGGAGAATTGCAAGTTCAAGGTCAGCTTGGGAAGCTTAGCAAGACCCTGTCTCAAAAGGTAAAAATAGGGTTGGGGATATAGCTCAGTGGTAGGCCTTTGCCTGGCATGGGCAAGGTCCCAGGTCAGTCTCCAGTACTACTATCATCAGGCTTCTTGGAGTGGAGGAAATGGTGAACAGGGCCAAGCTGCCAACATTCATAGGTTTGTGCTTGTCTTGGTGTTTTCTGTGTTCATATGTGTGTGCATGTGGGTATACATGCAGATGTATGTACTTGTACGTGGAGACCAGAGGCAGCATCAGGCAACTTCTCCACTGGCTTTCCACCTTATGTTTTTTCTGCTGGGTTTCTCATGGACCTGGAGCTCATTAGTGTTGTTAGAATAGTTATCCCAGCAGCTCTAAGAACCTGTCTGTCTCTACCACCCCAGTGCTGGGATTATAAATGTACATCCCCACACCCAGCTTTTTTTTTTAAGTGTGCGTGCTAGTGATCTGAACTAAGGTCATCTCCCTAGTCCTTCATGTATAGCTTTTTATCAAACTAATACCCTCAGGAGAAAGCACAAGGTCCCTAATGGAGCCTCTGACTGGCCAAGCTTAACCACATGACCTTCCCAGGCCAAGCCCAGAGTGGCCAAGGAAAAGGAGGATTTCTGCTGGATGTCCAATAAAACCTCAGGGAGAGGGGAGTGCTGTCCTAGAAAAGCTGTCAGAGACAGTAACAAGGCAAAAAACAACAGATGTTCCTGAAACACCCACGTAAGGTGCATAAAACCAAGCTGACTTTGCCACACGCGAGAACATGACTGTATTCATAACTAAATAGCATTCTTTGTGATTAAAAAAAATAGTATTTGAATCACCTTGGAAATTTAAAACCAAAAGTAACAATAAATAGAAAATGTTGCCAATATAAAACACATTGTTAGCTTTGTAACTTGTCCCTTCTAGCTGCTTAGATTACTATCCTAAGTTAATGCGCTTGGTTAAATTTTCTTATCCTACATGGCTCCTTCAGTAGCCTTTGCTGTATTGTTTTGAGATGAAAGAAATGTTCTGGGGTGGATGCAGTAACAGGGCTTGTCAGAAATAAAACTTGCAAAGAATATTGTTAAGGGCTAGAGACAGAGCTCCATGGTTAAGAGCACTGGCTGCTCTTGCAGAGGACCTGGTTTCCATTTCCAGTGCCCACATGGCAGCTCACAATCATCTGTAACTCCAGTGCCAGGGACCCAACGGGCTCTTCTGGCCTCTGTGTGCCCTGTATGGATGTGATGCACAGACATACATGGAGCCAGTATGAGGAAACCTCCACATCCTCTAGATTACAATTTGCTGTGACAAGTCTTTGTCTTTGCTGACAGTGACAGAAGCTTCTGAGGCCTCTGCCTAGAGACTGGCCAAGATTAAAGTTTCTCCTAGAAAATCTCCAGATGGTGGTGAGACTGATGTAGGGCTCAGAGTGATCTAATAACTCAGAGGAGCCATGTGCTGCTCCCAAGACTCAGAGCGCAACTGACCACCAGAAGCCATATCTGTCAGAGTAGAGGGCCTCTGAACTGTTCAGCTGTGGTGATATATTGTGTACCCTAATAAACTTGCCTGAGGATCAGAGGACAGAGGCAGCCACTAGATTAGACATAGAGGTCAGGCAGTGGTGGCACACACCTTTAATGCCAGCACTTGAGATCTCATGCCTTTGCTTGGGAAGCACACATGCCTTTAACCCCAGGAAGTGATGTCTAGCCACAGAAAGGTATATAAGGCCTGAGGAAACAGGAACTCACTCTCTTTAGGCTGAGGATTCCATAGAGGTAAGAGCTAGTGGCCGGCTGTTCTGCCTCTCTGATCTTTCAGCTTTCACCCTGATATCTGGCTCTGGGTTTTTTTTTTTTATTAAAAGACCATCTAAGATTTGAACAACATTCAGCTAATGCAGGAATCTGTGTTTACATTTAATTTTTAATTGGTGTTGTCTATTTAATCCAAAGACACTTAGCCACTTAGGAATTAAGAAGGAATGACTTAGAATACCAGATGTCTGACAGGAAGATATACTGTCTAACAGGGTAATTTATTGCCTGCAGGCTTTGGAGTAGACCTAAGCATATCCAGTCTCTTTATATTACAGTGCGATGTTGTTACCTCCGAAGTTTACACTCGAGAACCACACAATCTAATTGCCCTCTTCCAAATGTCCCCACAGATCTCATAATGTTACGATTTTATGTTAGGGTATATACAGTCGTATGTGGCCCACAGGGCACAGATTAGACAGACCACTGATATGCTTTGGTGTCTGATATTTTTCCTCTACACTGTCATGAAAGAATAGCCCAGTCTATACTTGTAGAACAGGGCCATAATACTGCAGCCAGATGTTTAAAAAAAATCTAGGACTGAGGAGAAGGCTTGGTGGAGATCATGAGTTTAAATCTCTAGAGCTGTCGTGAAGCCAGGCATGGTAGCACATGCTTGTAATCTCAGCACTCCTATAGTGAAATAGGAAATGGAGACAAGAAGGGCACTGGCTGCTCTTTCAGAAGACCCAGGTTCGATTCCTAGCACTCACAACTATCCTTAACTCCAATCCCCAGAGATCTGATGCCCTCTTCTGGCCTCTGTGGACACCAGGAACATACACAAAGCATGGACATATAGGTAGGCAAATACTCATACACATAAAATAAAATCTTTAAAAGGGAATTGGAGTATAGTTAAAGTTGGTATGTACTTAAGTACAAACTTGCTTCAAGACTAACATTATTAACGTCATAGTCATATTTTTTTGTTTGTTTTTTTGTTTTTTTGTTTTTTCAGACAATGTTTCTCTATGTTGTTTTGATTTGGTGCCTGTCCTGGATCTCACTCTGTAGACCAGGCTGGCCTCGAACTCATTGGCCTCAAACTCACAGAGATCCATCTGCCTCTGCCTCCCAAGTGCTGGGATTAAAGGCGTGCGCTACCACCGCCCGGCTAACATCATAGTTAGCCCATTCAATGCTTATGAGTTACACTCTGGTCACACCCAGATCACATTAACCTTTCTCAGTCCACATGCTGATGCCCACACACCTGGCCCCTTCTGTGGAAGGCCTTCTGCTGGGGCTTTGCAGAACTAGCTCTGGGAGAGTTATGTGAAGAAGTCGGCTCTTCCTTATAGAAGACAAAGAGACAGACAGCAAAGTAACCATTTGTCATGGGGCCAGGTGACCTGTGAGAACTGACTGAGGAGATGAAAGAAACAGAGACTCATTTAAGCTCTTGGTCAGGATAATAAAGTAATGGAGACGTGGGATAGCCATAAGAAATCCTGTTCTGTGTGCACAGTCAGCTTCTCAAAAAATAATAAAAAAAAAAAACAACGTTTTCTTTATTTCCAGACGTAAGTTACTGGAGAAACAGTGAAGACACTACTTGGACTCTGTTGTTCTTTCTTTCTTTTCCTTTTCATTTTTTAGAAAATGGAATGAAGATTGGAAATGTGAAATGCCAGTTGAGAAAGACGCAACATATCCATCTGCTTCTGGTGGGAACAACTTTATTACCTTGGCGTAATCATGAGCGTAGTGTGGAAGAACTCTTCAGGGGAAATCAGAGGATTGCATTTATGTCAAAGGACTAATTCAAGTCATTAATTATATCTTATTATGAGTTCACAGCCTTCCCCTGAAAACGGTGTATCTTGTATGCACTGTCAGCTGAAAAATGAAAGCAACTACCCAGGAAATCACTGGAATAAACATGTTCAGTAGATGTCTAAAGCATGATATATTTCAGCTGGTCTTGGAATAAAACTGAGTTGCTTATATGCAAGAAGTTACAATATCCCAACAAAATTCAGATTCTAGAGCTGTTAGGTTGTGTAGAAGGGAATAATTTAAGCCTGTCTTTTTCAAATGTCTAACTTGATGGAGCTGGGGAGATCACTCAGTGGGAAAAATGCTTGCTGTGAAAGCATGAGGATCTGAGTTCGGATCCCCAGCATCCACATAAAAATTCAGGGATGGCAGCCCACCTATAAGCTCCACACTGAGGAGATGGAGACAGCAGCGTCCCTGTGGCTCACAGGCCAGTCATTTTAGATGATTGTCAAACTCCAGGTTCAGCGAGAGACCTTGTCTCAGAAAGTAGGGCAGGGAATGATAAAGACAGACAATCTGACAACCTGACATTAAACTCTGGCCTCTATAAGTGCACGTGCATACCCCCCTACACACACACACACACACACACACACACACACACACACACCATACACACGCATGCATACAACTCCCCTAACACATACATCATCCAGCTTTCATATATCTGTTTTAAAATTCTTATCTCTCATATACTTGCTGTGATGGTAAAACATCAGTTGGATTCCTCCCACAGACCAGCTACAACAAGGTTAAACAACTTACCCCACCTGCAAATAGCAGCCAAGGCCATATGCTTATCGCACACTTAAGTGATAAGCTTGTCAAGGGGCCATTTCTTGATCCCTTTTACATTGCCCTCTTAGTGCTGAGGGGAGAGCATTGCATCTGCCGGTTGATTAATGAGTGCTTGTTAATTTAATCCAGAGTTAAAATGATGGGAGGCAGCAGCAGTCTGGAGGCAGCAGTGGCCTGAAGTGTATCACGCACACAGACATGGCCCAGGCTGCATGTATATCAGCAGCTGGTGCGCTGAGGGACTAGAGCTGGGGGAGGGACCGTCACTGTATAGGCAGCACAGACGTGTGGATTGACCGTGATGGCATAAGTACACTTGGGAGTCTTTCTACAGAAATGTTTAGGATGGTTGCTTTGGGGTAATTCTAATGACAGTATTGTCACCAGCCTATGGGCTAGCAGAGCTGGGTAATCCCTGAACAGTGAAACCGCTGGATAGGCACTCAACCTTAAGAGCCCTACCATTACCGAAGGAGAGACAGGACAGCCAGGGGAATCCTACAGTGTAAACAGTTGCTTTTATAGGAGTCAATGTGCTGCATCATTTCAAAGGGATCAGTCGTCGCCATATCATCACCATCATCATCATCACCATCATCACCATCATCTCTGCTCCTCACTCTCCCTGGTTCATATCCTCAGCAGTGACTTCAGGCCACTTGCTGCTAGGGGGAGGGGCAGGCGAAAGAGTGGGCTGTTAATGACGTGCAGCATCACAGCAGCTAGGTCACGTCCCAGGCACACCACATGTGCCAGATGCAAGGCGACAGACATTGGCTTGGTCACTGGGGTTCCTCTAAGCTTGAAAGAGTGTGGGGGAGGGGGCTCGAGCTGCAGCAACTGGGCAACAGGCAGATTAGATAAGTCCATGGCTTAAAGCAATGGCTCTCAATGAGCCGAGAGCACGTCTCAAGGGGCATGTTGGTAACTTGGTAGGGGAGTTTCCTAGCCAGCACCATGAGGGTGGAGACATGGTGTGCATTTGGTGGGTAGAGTCGGGGTGCTAAGCAACATGTAAAAGGAAGGATATTTTTATCCAAGCAGTCATTTGTTCAAATCTCACATGAAATTGGAATATAGAAGGAAACCCTCTTATAATTATGTGAACCTAAAATCTGATTTTATATATGTGCCAATTTCACAAGAATGTCACTGTTAATAGCAAACCCTCAAGTGTCCCCCCCCACACACACACATCTGAGAGTTAATAGAGCAGGCTGACCAGGGCCTTGTAACACCACCACCAGCACCAGCACCACCACCACTACCAGCACCACCACCACCACCACCACCACCAGCACCCAAAAACTGCAGGCAGCTTCAAAATAACATCAAACTATTAACTTCACTTTTATGTAGTGCCTCCTTGCCTTTTGACTCTTGACACGTAGGCCAGGCTAGGCTGGGCCATATTCTACAGAGCTTGCCGAACTACCTCTCTGCCCCCACCTCTACCCCCCCCCCCAAAAAAAAAACCCTATAAGAGCCAGAAACCCACTTTGTCCTCTGGAATTGAAAGTTGCATCATGGCCTCCGATGGTGCAACAGCGTCTCTCCTAGTGTTCTCTGATTTCAAGATACAATCACACTGCCCATGGCTGGATCTTTTGTTTCCTAATGAAGTTCACCTGCAGGGTAATGTCATCTCAGCTTTCTTTTTCCTACAAACCTGACAGTCTTTCCAACAATAACTTCCTGAACTGGGAAAAGTTTGCATTTTTCCTTGTTTATGCCAAATGTTTGATATGGTGAAAAAAATCAGACCATGGTCCCTGGGCTGCACACAACCATGTCAGCCTGCATATGGAACTAGCCCATGTAAAAACACAACAAAAACTTGAGACTCCAGTTAGCAAGTCAGACACTTTTGGCATATGTAAATCTAAATACTATCAAAATGAGGATACACATTAAATATAAGAATGACATTGTATTTCACTATATATTTAAAATTTTATCATCATTGATGTCCGATTTTTAAACTAATGAGGAGATGGGGGAATAACAAAGCAAGGTGGTCTCCATGCAAGCGTGAGACCTGAGCCTACTCCCCAGAACCCATGCAAGGAGAAAGCTATGCATGGTGATATGCTTGAAATCCCAGCACCAAAGAGGTTAAGCCAGGCTAGCCTAGGGCTCCAGACTAATGAAAGACCCTACCTCAAAAACCAAGGTAGCTAGTCTTGAAGGAAAACATCTAAGTTTGGCCTCTGGTCTCCCCATACCCAGGCATGTGCACCCACACAAATGCACAAACAATATGCATTCACATAAACCCCTAATAGAACAGTAAGAAGCTACTCATTTATTTTAGGGCTGCTTATTATTTTTCCATCTTGCTCTATTGATGATGTGCAGTGTCTACTCTGTGGCCTCCTGAACAATTGTTCTTTTCTCACCAATTTTTAAGTCTTCCTCATCTATTATGGTATGCATCTGGCCTCCCAAGACTTTTTCAGCATTAGGAATTGTATAGTTAAAACCAGACACAGAGATGATCAATCCTGAATTGCTCTGTAAGATATGAGTTGTGTTTTCCGTGAAGCATTATCATTCTTCAGTTGATGTCACAAAGGCAGTCATGGATACAAGCACCTATAAATAAATCCCCACCCATCAGTGAGAACATGTCATGTTTCCTCATCTTCTCCCTGTGTCATTTGTTTTGGTCTGTTACCCTCTTTAATTAAGGTTACTTCCTATTTTATCTTATCACAGACAAATAACCCTGGCCTGCACTAGACAGCAGCCTCACACGCTCAGGCTCTGAGTCCTCCCTGGGTACCAGGGCTCTCTCCCTTCCCTTTATTTCTTGAGTATGGGCTTCTTATCTGTTGTCCTTGCTTAGAGGCCAACTCATTCATCACACATAGATACAACCATCCTGGCAGTTCAAGGTGAGAAAGGCCTTGGGGACAGAAGGATGGGAAGAAATGTTCTGGCTCCTCCCACTTCCCCATCCCTTTCTACCAACTCTGCCCACTGGGAGCGGCCAGTTGACATAGAGAAACGTACCTATAGAGAAACGTACCTTCTATACCTCTTCTTCCTCCCCAGGAAAACAGGAGGAAGAAAAGCAGGGGCTTTAAGAGCAAGCCAGCCCACACAGGCAACTTCCCTGCACATGCGTAGGGGTATTGGGGAGGGAGCTTGGGGACAAAACAGAAGACAGACACCTGAGGTATAAGTTTATTATCCCTGTAAGTTAAGGAAGGCATGAATCTTGGAAGGGTCTGGCTAGGATTTTCCAAGACACAGACCTACTTTCTCAGAGAATAGAGATGTTGGCTTCTGATGAGTATACACAATTGAACTAGCTCCATGCCTTAAATACAGAGCACCGCTTCTTTTAAAGAATTTTTAAAATTATGTTATGTATGTTATGTACATGTGTCTCTGTGTGTGTATGTGCACACTGATGCGGTACTCTTGGGGTCCAGAAGATGGCACCAGATCCCCTTAAGCTGGAGTCACAGGTGGTTGTGAGCCATCCATCACAGGTGTTGGGATCGGAATTCAGGTTCTCTGAATTAACTACTGAGCCATCTCCTCAGCTTCGGAAGGGGTGAGTTGTCACATGTAGATGAATGTGGGATTCACATTTAAAAAACTGACAATAGTAAAAGGTTTTTGAATGCTCAGTGGCCAAAACTCAATTCAAAACTGAATGAGCAGCAAAGTCAAGGTGTCCGCTCTAGCTCAAGCTGCCTTGCCTGCTCATTTCACTGCAGCTTTGGTTCCAAGCACACCACATGGGCCTTTGCACTGTACATTCTGTCTCAAGACACAATGTCAGCAAAAGCAGTCTAGACCTGCGTGGTTTGGGATAGGAGACCACTGCAGTGTTTGTACTGCATATACGAAGTTTTATGTTCTTGCAGACACACAATAGTTTAATTATAGAAAACAAAGACTTAATTACCCCACAACCTGTTTCAAGGTGAGCGGCGCTGTCCCTGTATTAACATCTAGAATACGAAGCTGTCAGTTGGCCTGTCTGTATCACACAAAATACCTCACCCTAGACTCAACAGCTTTTCCTTACACACCACTGCTGGAAAAGAGGTGAGGGAATAGACAGCGGCGTCCCAGGCTTCCCAGCTGTGGGAGGCAGATAACAAGAGGAGACAACCTGCTTGGCTCTGAAATGAGAGCCCATTTGTCCTGAAAGGCTCCCAAGCTTTTCCATTCAACACTCCTTTCCTCCCAAGAAGTTTTGATGTGACCCTGGCCATATGAGTCTACAGAGTAAATATGTAAGTCATTTACTGACAATAAATAATAAGGAGTTTATTTAAAAATATTTCCTTGGTATAAATATAATTTCACCATTTGTTAAAGAGGAAAGAAAGTTCGCATAGTGATGAGTGGATATGCTTATTTATTTATTATTTTTATTTAGGTTTGGTTTTTTTTTTTTGAGACAGGACTTCTCTGTATAACACAGTTGTGGGGAGTACAGAAACTTCTACACTGACACAATCAATTAGTATCCAGTAATATCAAGACCGTTGTTGTCCAAAGTGAGCCATAACAACACGTACTCTTCTCTAAAAACAGTAAAGCTACCCTGAAAACACAAGAGTCCTCAAGCACGGGGGCTTTCTGCTTGTTTACAATGACCCACAATAAGGGATACATTTATAAAACATTTCACATATGAAAGTCAAAACAAAACAAAGCAGGGCTCAGTTGGTAAAGTGATGGCCACACAAGCATGAGGCCCTAGAGATCCTGAGCATGGATCCCAAGAACCCACATGCAAAGCTGCTACAGTGTATCATGTCTCAATGCCAGAGCTGAGGGTGCAGGGAAGACAGATCCCAGGGGTTTTCTAGCCAGTCAGGCTAGCCAACTGCTGAGCTCCAGATTCAGTGAGAGACACTGTCTCAAAAAATAAGGTAAAGAATAATTGAGGAAGATACCTGATGTTGACCTCTGGCCTCTACACATATGTGCACACACACGCAAGCATCAGCACCCACACAGTTATGCATGAACACGGGCATACACAAAGACATGAAACTAAACCAAAAGTGGCCGATATGATTCCCGACCCTTAACATACAATGGACCCTGGTATTTTCTATACTATGTAGCTCCATTCCAGTAGCTCATTTGATAGAGTTTTGACCTAACCCTGTGAAAAGCTGGGTCTGACCCCCAGCACCATATAAAACCGAGGGTGTTGGTGCACACATTTGTAATCTCAGCTCGGGAGAGGTGGAGCCAGGAGCATTAGACATTCGAGGTAATCTTCAGCTACTAAGCAAGTTCACGACTAGTTTTTTTTTTTTTTTTTAATTTCATTATAACTGAGTAAGCTCCATATGAGCGGAAAATTCCAACTCATTAGATTCTTTTTTTAAATGTGTTTAGAAGGAAGTTGGCCTCATTCATTGACGTCAGAGGAAGTTAGGCAGCCACATAGAGCTCAAAAGGAAGTGATTGCTCTCTGGGAGCTTAACATAAACGTGAACCCCAACCTTGGCTGCATTCATTTACTTTTACCACCAGAACACACCTTTGAACTCGTTCTTTATGACCGCGTGTTGATGGGAGCACTGAGCAGCCTCTGAGGAGTGCCACCGCCGCCAGGGCCTTGTTTCTAGCTGAGTCATGACAAATGCCACATACCCGATCAGCTCTGTTTGCAACCTTCGGGAGAGTGTTACTGACTTTTCTATTTTAAGCTGAGAAAGATGTGCCTTTGCATTCTGAGGCTATTTCTGAGCCGTCTAATAGCCAATGGCTTCGAGGCGATAGGTGGATAGGCACTTAGTGAAGTCACATTATAAAATGAGTTACTCAAATATTTAATCAGCTGTGCAGCGAATCCAGCCACATGGCTCCTCCTGGGTAGAGTTCTAGCCACATGGCTAGGAGTAGCCATGGATAACAGATCTCCTGCCAAATGTATTAAAAAAAAAAAAAAAAAGGCTGGATTTGGGAGACATTTCTAGAAACAGGTCCCTCAGGGCAGAAGGATCAGTGCTGAAGAATCTTGTCACAGCTGTCCCTAACAGTTTGCTGGGATCCAGGGTCTTTTCCTGGGTTTCATTCATTCTGAGGATTGAGCAGGTACTCTGCACTACATGTGTTAAAAGCTTTCATAAAGATTAAAGCAATTATCCGGCTGGCATCCGAGATGGTTCGGCAGGTAAAGGCATTTGTCATTTGAGCCTGATACAATGGAAGAAGAGAACCAGTTTGCCAAAGCTGTTTTCTGGTCTCCATACATACAAGCCATCCACCTGCTCTTAGCTGAGAATTACTGCCAGCTGAGGGCTTCTGTACCTGTAGTATAAAAACTGAATTGGCAAACGACAGTGTGTGGGTCTACTATCTGTTTTCACAGCTTTCCTTTTTCTCTTTCTTTCTTTTTTTTTTGGTGTTTTGTTTTTTGAGACAGGGTTTCTCTGTGTAGCTTTGCACCTTTCCTGGAACTCGCTTTGTAAACCAGGCAGGCTGGCCTCGAACTCACAGAGATCCGCCTGCCTCTGCCTCCCAAGTGCTGGGATTAAAAGTGTGCACCACCACCGCCCGGCTCTTTCTTTCTTTCTTTCTTTCTTTCTTTCTTTCTTTCTTTCTTTCTTTTGTTTTGTTTTTGTTTTTGTTTTTGAGACAGGATTTTATGCAGCCTAGGCTGACCTTGAACTTACTACATGGTTGAAAATGATCTTGAACTTACAATATTTCTGCCTCTGTCTCTCCAGTACAGGGATTACACATGTGCACTACCATGCCTGGCTAATACAGTGGTAGGATTTGAACCCAGAACCTTGCACATTTGAGGTGGACACTCAACTGAACTACAACCCCCTCCCTGTTTTGTTTTGATTTTTTTGTTTGGTGTTTTTGTTTGTTTGTTTGTTTGTTTGTTTTAGACATGGTCTCATTATGTAGCCCTGGCTGGTCTGAAAATTGCTTTATAGAACAGTCTGGTCTTCTACTCACAGAGATGTACATCTACCTACCCTTGCCCCAGGTGTTAAGACTAAAGGTGTGAGCAACAATTCCAGCTCCCAGCCCTACTTTTTTTTTTAAGATTTATTTATTTTATGTGTATGAGTGCTCTCTCTGCATGTATGCCTTTATACCAGAAGAGAGCATCAAATCTTATCACAGATGGTTGTGAGCCACCATGTGGTTGCCGGGAATTGGACTAGGGACTTCTGGAAGAGCAGCCAGTGCTCTTAACAGCTGAGCCATCTCTCCAGCCCCCCAACCCTATTTTTTATAATTTTTGTTACAAAGGCCATGATTCCTCCTTTGGGAGATACACCTTGTCTCATCACTGCCTACAAGATTTTGATGTCTCCCAAGAAACCTCCTGAATCCCAAGACCTCTTTGAAACCACGGATTAGGAAATATTCTTAAGGGTCAGAGCCAGTTGACCTCTTGACTATCTGAGGTATGGAAGGCAAAGGATGCCTATTTCTCCATCACCAACAACCAAAAGTTCCCACCATATTAGCAGCCCAGCTCTTGACCAACAAAGGATCTAGAAGAGATGGGATGGAGGGAGTTCCCTGCACTCACGCTAAGCCTGATGCTTCCAGGCTCACACTCAAGTCAAAGAAGATGGATTCAGCCAGCTGCCAGGGAGGGTACATGCATCCTACTTAAGCCAAGTGGATAAAGAGGCAGTCCAGTTTCCCGGCTCACCATGTTTCAAGTCCAAGGGAAGACTTGCTGTCCTGGGCGGATGTGCTGTGACTTCTGGTACTGAGCCAGGATTACCCTCTTGGGCAGCTCATAAAAAGTCAAACTACCCAATGCTCTCAGGAGCTTGGACCTAGCATTAGCTCAAGGCAATGGTGAAGGAAAGATGTCTCTTCCAACTCGTAACCAGATGGCTCACATAGAGGCTAGAGCTAACCAGTAATATTGATTTGTCAGTCATAGGTCATCCAACATATTCAAATAGGAAATCGTTTCTGTTTCCTTCGAAGAAAGGCATCCCTTCTTATCACAAGACCACAAAAGGCAGTCAAAGGAATGCGCTCCAGCATCCTGAGTTAAATTGGATTTAACACAAACTGGTTACCCTTGTCTTATTATGTTATGAAGACACTATCATTCTTCTTACCTATGTGGAGGCAGAAGGACAACCTCGGGTGTCTTTCTCAGAAACACTGACACCTCCTTTGAGACAGGGTCGCTCACTGGAGCTCACCAATTAGGCTAGGCTGTCTGCCCTGCAAATCTCAGAGATCTGGCCAGCCTCCCCAGAGTTGGGCTTACAAATGTGTGCCACCATACTCAACATTTCCATGTGAGTTCTGGGATCGAATGTAGGTCCTCATGCTTCCAAGGTACGTGGTTTACTGAAAGTCATCCCTCAGCCAGATATTTTTAATATTTTAATTAAAAATTGTTTATGAAATTTGACTCAAGATTTTTGTACATACTTTGAAACGTCCCCATAGAAGGTTTTGACAGTCTCTGAGCCTCTGGAATCCTAGCCTAGCATAGATGGGGGAAACCAAGGCACACAGATACAAGGTAGGGGTGTGTGTGTGTGTGTGTGTGTGTGTGTGTGTGTGTGTGTACATGTATGTGTTGTATACATGTTATGTACTTGTATGTGAATGTTTTTACCTGCATGTATATGTGTAAAGACCAGAGATTGTCATCAGGGATTTGAGACAGGGCCTTTTACTGAACTCAGAGCTCACCTCAGTTGAACTGGGCAGCCTATAAGTCCCCCACAGTCCTCCTGTCTCCATCTCCTCAGCACTGGGATTATTGAAATTCCTCACTAGACCCAGATTTTACATGCATTCTGGGGATCTGAACTCAGGTCCTCACACTTGCATGCTAAGCGGTTTCTTTGCCTCGCTCTCTCTCCAGCTCCTAACAGAGGCGCTTGCCCATTAGTGACAGAATCACAAGGAGAATTTCATCCCTCAGTTCCCTGGTCAGAGCTCAGACACGATTTCCCTGAGTTACTCAGAGGCCGGGAACCTCACAGGCCAGAGAGCAGCAGCCAGCACAGTTTCAAGCACAAAATCCTTTCTCGGCATGATACGGAGAAGTCCCAGGGTGAACGGTGACCTTTGAGCCAGCCTGTGCTAGAGAGCTTGGAAAAAAAACAATGGTTTGTTTTGTTTGATTTGCTTGTTTGAGAAAGCATAGAGCTGAGGTGGTGGATGACATGGAGGTGTAGGGACGGCAGCTGTGCATTAGCAAAACCCATCACTAACCTCGGGCACAGAAAGATAACCACCAGCACAAACCAAGATAGATGGTGGTGGGCTCTGGGACTCATCTAATCTGAGCCAACAGAAAGCTGTCCACCTGCCAGACAGTTGCAACAGCTATTCTAAGTGCTGGCCTGCGGCCAACTTCTATTGATTTCAGCAATAAAATCACATGTTCCAAAGCTCATCTGTTTGGGGCTATAAATGTTTTAAAAACAGGGAGCTATTACAGAGTGTTAGATGCGTCCCTGTTTGGAATGATGTCTTTGGCATTAAGACTTGTTTGGCCCTTACAGATGATTCATACGGGGCAGCAGAATTTCTGAGTCACGGGCAGAATGATTTTCTCTCATCACTGCTCTGTGTTCGTGCCTGTGAGCACCAGGCGCTGTTCACACTCCCTTCTGCCCACGTTAATATGAATGTCACTGATGGGCTGTGCTTTTGCTGTGCTGCCCAGAGATGAGGTAAACAATAAAACAGAAGATGTCTTCAGTGTTGGAAAAGCCCTACTTTTAAAGGGTGAGTCCACAGTTTCCAACCAGGAAATAAAGGAACAATTATCAAAGCTGAGTTGTTTTAAGGTAGTTCTAATCAATGTTTTCAAATTCTTTGTCTGGAAGTTCTTCCAGGCCGTTCTTATTGGGGGGTCATTCCCATAGGATTAATAACGAGAAGGCATGTGGTCCTTTTTCATGCTACTTTGTTCAAATCACCTTTCTTCTTTCAGTGGAGAAAGGCACAATGTTCAGGAGAGGAGTGAGCTATAAGAGGGCTGAGATGTTGTTTTCCTCCGTGGGACTGGGTACCAAAGGCTGGAGGCTCTATCCCTAGTCACCCAAGAGGATGCTACTGTCCATGTTAGCAATCACTGTCTAACAGTAGCACACCCCTGCTGGTCCTCTACTCTGCTGCTTTCTAATGTGGCTCTTTATGTCTGGACGTGTTGTCTTGAGACAGCTCTGAGAAACCAGAAGTTGGGGCACAAGAACTCAGGGGAGCCAGATATGGAGTAGGGAGACCTACTGTGTGCAGAGGAGCAGGGGTTACCTGCTGGTGCAGGGAAGGGAATCCCGGAGGAGCCCAGAAGACGATGGATGGGAAGGGAGATGATCAAATTCTGAATTGACAAATAAATTCTACCTCCCATCCCAGCTGCTCAAAGAGCTGTCTAGTCCTGCCCAAGTGAGGCCAGCTTCACTGCCCCCAACAGGTGCTACCTTAGGTTGAGGACTCGGGAATCAACTCCAAACCACTCTCTGCTGTCACTTCTGAAGAACTTGCTGCCATTTGGCTCAGGGAATGGAAGGATGTCTGTCGGGGAACGAGCACCAGAGGCTCTTCAAACTACTAGACAATAACCAAATAAAAAACAAAACAAAACTGGGGACTTGTTGGAAGGAAACAGTTACATCAGAGAAGGCAAGGCAGGAAGTGGGCTGAGCTTGGAAGAGATGGGACATCACTGGGACAGCAGAGGGAAGGCAACCGTACCCCTTCAGCTCCCTCTCTAAAAGGCGTCAACAAGTGAAGGAGAGATCATTGTTGTTTAGCCTGCATTACACAATGAGAGGGACAAATGTCACCCAGAAGCCACATCTATAGCAATGATTGACACTAGTGGTCACACTTGTGACCAAAGGTGGTCTAACAATAGTACGAATCAGTCATTCACATCCTTGCCTCAACCCAGCCCTACGTTTTCCATGTGAGGTTAAGGGTCACAGAGGCACTGGTGCTCTTCAAGGTGGCCATGAGGAAAATGGTTAGAATTTGAAGAGACGTTGGTATATAAACAGGAAAGACAGATGAATCTGAACTAAAGTCCCTGGAACTCAGATGGCTTTCCTGAGGGTTGTGGGGGGCGGGCATTAGATTCAATAACTATGTTCCTAAGGACTGCATTCTGTCTCTTGAACTAAGAGATGTTTGGCTGAAATACTGGCCTTGGAGACAACGCTACTGAGCACAACCTGCCAACAGGGGACCTCGTGGCCCTGTTAGCCTCAGTCCTGCTTGCTACAGGACTGTTTGGATCAGGTTCTGTTTAGAAATGGGCTCCAGTGGTATAGGTGTGGTTGTGCACATCTTTAGGCCCAGCCTGTGGAGGCAGAGGCAGAGGCAGAGGCAGATGGATCTCCGTTGTTTTGAATCAAGCCTGATCTACACAGTGAGATCCAGGCTAGCAGAGCTACAAAGTGAGACCCTGTCTCAAAAAGAAAAGAAAAGAAAAGGGACTATTATCTGCTGTTGCTAGCCAATAGCAGTTAAGAAAATGAATGAAAAAGGAAAACAGTAAAGCAAGGAAAGGAAGAGGAGAAGGCCCATAATTTCCTCTGAGGACACACTCCATGACAGCCACCAGCTTCCCACGGGGAACTAAGAACCCGCAGGCCCCTTCCTAGAGCAGCAATCTCTATTATTGTCTGATTCTGAGTAGAGAGGACACAGGCTCACCAGTTAAATGGCCTGCTTGAGGACACAGTGTACAAGGAGGGCCAGGAGTCAGGGCTCCTGTGACTAGTCACTGTCTCCATTTCCAGAGATTACCTGAGTGGCAAGGAGTAATTAGCAGTCCACTCCCTCATGTCTCATCCTTTCCATTACTATCACTCCCACCCACCCCCCACACCTCCCACATGCACACAAGGATCAAGGCCCTGCTGTCCTTTGGTCAATACAGACCATTGTTGGAGATGTCTACCCTCCTATGATCCTATAATCCCATTCCATCCTTCTCTTCCACACATTCAGTCCATAATGCTGGCCCAGGCTGCTCTCATGACCTTCCATTCCCACCCACTTTTACTCTGGTCCTAAGTCCACCATATTCCTTGCTCTTGACTCCATGGCTCACACCATGCATGACCTCTTCTGACCCCTGTAGGGCTGGTGTTTGTAGTAATCTCTCTGGGGTGTGGGTTCAGTCTCTTCGCTCAACTTGGGGTTGGCACATGCCTCTGAACCTCCAGCCCTAGTGCTATGGAATAAGACCCTGTCCTGGATGTCTGGCCCACTGTTCCCTACCCTTGAGGAACAATGATACTCAGGTAGGGACTGCCAGCACTGAAGTCTTGCTCTGGCTCCTGCCATCATTTCTTGGGCGCAGACACAATAGGTCTAAGAATAGACTGGCAATCAGAAACAAAAGCTGGGGTGGGGAGGGGGCAAAGAGCCTGGAAGTCTCTACCAAAGAAAAGAAGGAATACTAAGGGAACATGGCTACCAGGGCCCAGCAAGCCATGAGAACCAAGGGCAGATGTAGATGGAAGAAAGCCTGGATGCTGTCTGTCTATACACTGGCAGCCCCTATGCTTCAGTTTACAGGCTCTTTCCATCTTGGATAGCTTTGGACTTCTAGAAGCTCATCTTTCTTTGTACACCTGTATCTTTCCAGTCTTCCTTAGACCTGTGAGAACATCTCTTACTTGCCTAGAAGGCCAAGTATTCCCAAGACCTCCAGTCAGTCCTCCTAGGATGTCCTGCTTCATCCTAGCGTTTGTCTCTCTAATCCCCTCCCAAGTATCACAGTTTCTTGTAACTTACACCATTCCAAACAGGCCCCACGCCCTAGACACTTTCTCAAGGAGCTAAGGGGAGAGTATTTTCATCCAGACACCACACTCCTATTACTTCGTGTCATTATATATTTGTAGATTAGGGGTATGAATATAATAATTTCTGAGAATGAATTCAGTCTCCTGGTGGTCAGAACACACTGTTGGTTCTCACTGAGCTGCTTGTCAACCAAACTCCTGGGACCCAGGAGTCCCATGTCTCTATTCTTCTGCACTAGATGGTTTGGGTTTGAGCCTAAATGAATCTTTGCATGTCACTCATCCGTGGCCTGGCTGGAATAGGGCTGCATTTGTTACTTTTCTCATTGCTATGATAAAACAAGGAAGGGGAGGTTTATTTTGGCTCGCTGTTGGAGGGCACTGTCTAGCATGGTGGCGAAATCATGGCTATGGGAGCGTAAGGCAGCTGCTCACAATTGCATCAGCAGTTGGGAAGAGAGAGGGAGGGAAGGGGAGGGAGGAAGGGAGGGAGACAGAGACAGCGGGGAACAGGAATGCTGGCTCAGCTCACTTTCTCCTTTACATTCAGGCCAGAACCTCAGCCCAAGGAACGGCTCTGTCCACATTTGTGGTGGGTCCTCTCACTTCGACTAATCTAATCTGGAAAATCTCTCACAGACCTGTCCAGAGGTTTATCTCCTAACTGGATCTAGATCCTGTCAAACTGACAATCAATTTAACCACTGAAAGAGCCAGCCCCACTCCACCACACCGAAATTATTTCATGCAGCAATTCTGCCATCAAACTCGTTACTGCTTATCTTCACATAAGCATCAAACCCTTTTGTAGCCGGAAGTTCTCCTGTGTCCCGCAGCCACTTGGTCCCAAGTAAACATACAGAGGCTTATATGCATAAACTGTACAGTCTATGGCTCAGCCTTCTTGCTAGCTAGCTCTTACATCTTAAATTAACCCATTTCTATTAATCTGTGTATCACCACATGTCTTGTGGCTTTACCTGTGTTGATTACATCTTGCTCCCCCAGCAGCGCTCAGTGTCTCTTCTGACTCTGCCTTTCTTCTCCTTGTCTCTCTTCTTGGATTCCCCTGCATGGCTCTATTCTGCCTTGTCATAGGCCATAGCAGCTTCTTTATTAACCAATGGTAGCAACACATATTCACAGCATACAGAAAGACCATCCCACAGTACTTGCTATTGCATATCTTTACATGAGCATCAAACTCATTATTGCATATCTTCATACAAGCATGAAACTCATTATTGCATATCTTCACACAAGCATGAAACTCATTATTACATATCTTCACACAGGCATCAAACTCATTTTACATATCTTCACATAAGCATCAAAATTTTGCAAGCCTACAGGGGCTGAGGAGATGGCTCACTGGATAAAATGCTTGCCATAAAGTGTTGAGGACAGAAATTCAGATCCCCAGAACCCACAGAAAAGTTAGGGTGGTGTGGTAGCCTATCTGTAATCCCAGCACTTGGGAAGCAGAGGCAGGAGGGTTCAAGGACAAGATGGCTTGCTAGATTCTGGTGCGTTCAGGGTTCAGTGAGAGACAATCCCTCAGGAAATAAATTGAGAGAGATTAAGGAAGACATTTGACATCAATTTTGGGCCTCCATATGCAAGTGCACTTGCGTGCACCCCCTCCACACACATACACACACACATATTGTGCATCTGCACATGTGTTCACATACACACTTGTGAACACACACACACACACACACACACACACACACACAAATACTCATAGTGTGTATCCAAGTCACTGATATAAACACTGGACATGACCATTCAAGATCAAAGCTCTATAGTGTGTCTCTAGGGGTCTTCTAGCCTTTCCTCCATTTATGTTTAGGTTCTGTGTAGATGTAACTGTCTTATTAAATAAGAAACACACCCAGCACTCGGGAGGCAGAGGCAGGTGGATCTCTGTGAGTTGGAGGCCAGCCTGGGCTACCAAGTGAGTCCCAGGAAAGGCGCAAAGCTACACAGAGAAACCCTGTCTCGAAAAACCAAAAATAAATAAATAAATAAATAAATAAATAAAGAAAGAAAGAAAGAAAGAAAGAAAGAAAGAAAGAAAGAAAGAAAGAAAGAGACACAGAGCCAAATGCAGAGCTAATAGCCCAAGAGGTCAGAGCAATAGCTAAGAGCTAAAAACCTTACCCTTCACTGCCGCTGCTGTCCTTTTCCTCAGCAAGAGCGCTATTTCCTGTGTATCTGTCTTTATACAGACTTTCTGTTCTGCCTTCTCATTGGTTGTAAACCCAGCCACATGACCTCCTCATCACTGCCCATCTATGCAGACCTCCAGGTCTTCTATGGTTGGTATTGAGATTAAAGGCGTGTGTCTCCATGCTGGTGGTATCCTTGAACACACAGAGATCTGCCTGTCATGTGATTGGGATTAAGGGCGTGTGCTACCACTGCCAGACTTCTGCTATGGCTTGCTATCAGCTCTGACCCCCAGGCAACTTTATTTATTAACATACAAATAAAATCACATTTCAGTACAAATAAAATATCACCATAGTTTATGTCTTTCCAAAAGTTCCATACTGAACCAGATGTTCTATGTCATCAGCATTTTCCGGTCTTCTTCCTGATTACCAGAAAAGACTATTTAAGACCTTAAGTAAAAAACCTCAGATTCTTGGGCCATATAAAACACTCCTGACTTTAGGTGCCAATGGCATCGATTATTTTTTGTGTCTATATGAGTGCATACCATAGATATGCAGGTGCCAAAAGAGGCCAGATGGTCAGATCCCCTGGAGCTGGAGTTGCAGGAGGCTGTGAGAAGCCTTGAGTCCTCTGCAAGGGCAGCAAGCACTCTTAATTGCCCCCTAACAGTGCCACTTAAGAGGGTAATAAATGGGGCCCCCAGAGAGATTGCTCAGCAACTAAGAGCACTGGTTCTCGGAGCACCTGAACTTAGTTCCTAGAACTTCATGGTGGCTCACAGTCATTTGTAACTCCAATTCCCAGGGATCAGACACCCTCTTCTAGACCCTGTAGGCACCAGGCACACACACGGTGCACAGACATACATGCAAGGCAAGTATTCATACACATTTTTTAAACCTAGATAAAGGGGGAAATAAAGTTAGGCAGGATTGAAAGTTAACCACTGCAACCCTCTAATGGATTTCTACTTGCCTAATGGAAACTTCACAGACACTTCATTTAATGGATGTGGAGCTTCTAGACTCCACCTTTTTCCCCTCTTCCTTCCTTCCTTCCTTCCTTCCTTCCTTCCTTCCTTCCTTCCTTCCTTCCTTCCTTTCTCCCTTTCTTTCTCTTTCTTTCTTTCTTTCTTTCTTTCTTTCTTTTTTTCTTTCTTTCTTGTTTTGTTGGTGTTTGTTTGTTTGACAGTTAGAGAAAGTATGGGGGTTAGTGATGTCAGCTTGACAAACTTTTGAATTGCCTGGGAGCATGCCTGTAGGGGAGCTTACCTCCATTATATTAACTGACGTGCAAAGACCCATCATAATTTGGGTCAGGACCTGGGCTGTGTCGGTTGAGAAATAACATTGAATGTTAGCATGTGTGCATTCACCGTCTCCGTCCCTGACTATGGGTATGCAGCTGTGCTGGGCACGTGCTGCTGCCCTGTGCAGCTGCGCTGGGCTCTTCCTGCTGCTGTGGCTCTCTTGCCATGGTGGACTAATGCTTGGAACAAGAGCTAAATGAGCCCTTTCTTCCTTAGGCTGCTTTCATCAGGATATTTCATCAGACCCAACTAAAGAAACAAAGACACACAGTGTTTTCTCCTCTCCAGAATTTTTAGTACTTTCCTGCTTTCCAGAATTCCTCAGAGATGATTGACGGTCTTCACGGTCTCGTTTCCATGCACAGTACTGCAGCTTTGGTTCTGAGCACACCACATGGGCCTTTGTACTGTACATTCTGTCCCAAGACACAATGTCAGCAAATGCTGTCTAGACCTGCGTGGTTTAGACTGGAGACCACTGCAGTGTTTGTACTGCAGATACCAAGTTTTCTGGCTCCAGTCGCCTTGCCCACTCACTTCACTGCAGCTTTGGTTCTGAACACCTTTAATTCCAGCAGAAGCAAGTAAAGTTCTGTGAGTTTGAGGCCAGCCTGGTCCACAGAGCAAGTTCCAGGACAGCCAGAGTACACAGAGAGAAAAAAAAAAATCAGGTGCTTTCTCCCCATTCTCTTCCCTGTCTTAGGCTTTAATTTCCTGGTCCCTATGTTTCTCATTCTACAGACAATTAACCTTGAAAGAATGGCAGAGTTACAAACCCAGTTGTACCTTCCTGTTGTCACCTGCAAATACCACAGCCGTCTACCCCGAGCCATGGACTCTTTCTGCAGAGAAAGAAAATGCAGAAGAGGCCCGGCTCTGTAGGTAAACGTGCTTGCTGTGGTTCTTTGCAAGGCCTCCTGTGCTCCCCACCAGAACCTGTGATCCTGAACCTCAACTCCTACTGCCGTAGGAAGCAGCGAGAACTATTTCCTCCGCTAATCAGCTGGTGTCACCCGAGGGTCTGTGGAATAAGGAGTTGCTGCTTTAGTGGCAACCCCTCCTGGACCTCATCAGTCAGGGAACACGGTGCTGCCGAAGCCGAAGCCTCCTGCTACACTGTAACCTCATCTGACTCCTTACTCAATGCACCAGTGACTCAGAAACCTGTCGTTCGGATAATTCTCCTTTGCGCTTCTGTGTACAGGTTTGGGGCCCGACTTCCTGTTAGTGCATTGCTCTTATTTTTCCCTGCACAGGGATTAGGTGACTGAGTTTACAGCAGAAGTAGATCTACAAAGTCCCTGGAATTCGTCAAATGGTTTTGCTAGTATGATGTTTCCCTTTGATAAGGCAACATAATAGCATGATCATACCATGAAGGTTGATGCCGTGCGATGGGAAGAAGACGGGGTGGAAGTCTGGAGTCCAGCTTCTTCCTTCCTTCCGACAACTCAGGCTTGTGTTGGCGGTGGAGATATAATCCGCATACTATAAAACCCCTCCGGAAAGGGTGCTGGCCAACGGCTTTCAGCATATTCACAAAGTTGCCCAACTGTAGCCTTTATCTCATTCCAGAACATTTTAATCACCCTCATAAAGCCACGCTGTCCCCGTGGGCAGCCCCTCCCTGTGCCTTCTCCTGCGTGCTGGCACCATCTGGACCGTTTCTCCTCACATCTCTCTCCTCTCCAGTCACCCAGCTGTCACTAGCAGGTCACCAGAGACGAAGTCCAAGGCCAGGGTCACTGTCACTTCACTGGCCATGATGGTGCACGAAGTCTCACCTCTGACGTTGGAGAAGCCCCATCCTCATGCCTGACACCCACAGTGAGCAGGTATCTGAGCTGTGAGAAGAGGACAGGAAGCCCCAGTGTGACCTTCCTCTCGCAGCTGTCGTGGGCTCCAGGCCTACTCACGTAAGCAAATGGCCTCTCCAGAAAGCCCAAGTCAGACTGAATTATAAGGGACATGGACGCTGCCTCACCAGGACAGAAGTGCCTGTCCTCTGGTTGCCCCCATATTTACTGCCTTTGTGTGGCCTGTTGAAGGGATATGCATTCTCTACCCCAGATTTTCAGGGAAAGGACAGATTTCATACGCTGAGCCCCAAAAGGCATAGTGTAAAAGGCACCCCCCCCCGGCTGGTCCTCCCCAAGGAAGGACACGTAATGTGTACGTGCGTGCAGGTATACATACATGCATATGCACGCCACAGCAAACGTGTGGAAGTCAGAGACCAACTTGTGAGAGTCCATTCTTTGCTTTTACCGTGTAGCTCCCAGGCTCACACTCAGGTCATCAGGCTTGGTGTCAAGACAAAGGCAGAGAGGTGGCCTAACCTTATCACTGTGGCACCTCCAGGCCCTGTAACTGTGCCTTAAACGGAGCAGGTGCTTTGTCATCTATCAAAGAGAGAGAGATGAGTTGGCTGCCACTGCCTGCTGGTGACTTTCCTGTACTCAGGACTCCATCTTCAGACCTGCCCCCGCTTTATCCCCCACCCCCCAGGACGGCCCTCCTCTGGAGGCTGTGCTGACTGCATTAGGCCCAAGCATGCTAACTTCCTTTACAGCTGCCTCTCCTCAGCCTCAGAAAGGGGCCCTGAGGACCCACTAGAAACAGCTCAGTGTGGCAAACTTCTCAGGACAATACCTTTTGTAATGATATGTAGGCACTTTTTGACAAAGGGAATGTGGTCTGCAACCATGAGGGAGGCCCCTGTTGCTTTGCTGAGTAGGGTAGATATAGTCCACAATGATTTGATCAATTGTGCACCGCATATACATCAGTGGTCCTATAAAAATGTGTATGCGTGCATTTGTGTGTGTGTGTGTGTGTGTGTGTGTGTGTGTGAGAGAGAGAGAGAGAGAGAGAGAGAGAGAGAGAGAGAGAGAGAGAGAGAGAGCCTAGAGTTGTCTTTGTGTAAGTACACTATGAACTTCACACAGTGAGGAAATCACACAGTGGCACATTTCTTAGAATGCGTCCCCAGTGTTAAGCCACACATAACTGGTTTTGTACCCAGAGATGAAGTTAGTTACCCGAACCAGAGAAGAAAGGTTTTGAACATTGACACATGGTCTAATTGCTCTCTGCTCTGAGGGGCTGTTTCTTAAAGAAATGTCACTAATGAAGCCGGAGAGATGGCTCAGTGGTTAAGAGCACTGCTTCCAGAGGACCCTGGTTTAATTTCCAGCACCCACAGGGTGGTTCATGGTCATAACTCAAGCTTCAGAGGATCTGACTCCCTCTTCTGGCCTCTAAGGGCACCAGGCACTCATATGATATACACTTATATACATGTGCAGGAGAAACACTCGTACACATAATAAATAAATAGATAGATAGATAGATAGATAGATAGATAGATAGATAGATAGATAGATAGATAATAAAAATCTAGTGAGGAGAGATGGCTCAGCTATTAAGATCACTCATTATTCTTCCAGAGGACCAGGGTTTGGTTCCCAGCATCCACTTGGTGGTTTATAACTGTCTATGACTCCAGTTCCTGGAAATCTTCTGCCCTCTTCTGGCCTCTGTGGGCACTGCATGCACATTGTGCACAGACATACATGGAGGCAAAACATTCATACATATAAAATAAAATAGATCTTTAAAAAATCTGATACATTTTTATTTGAAAAATAAGGAATGATCCCCCTAATTGCTTATCCAACACAAAGTGGTCAGCCTGAAATCATATATACACAAGCAACACTGAAGAGATTTTAATAAAATTTACATATTTATGCATATGTGTGTATGTGTATAACAATAATAATCAAAGAAAAAGACACCATAAATTTGAGAGGGAGTGAGGGGGGGGGCATAGGATGGGCTGAAAAAAGAAGACATGGGAGGGGTTTGGGGAAGGAAAGGGAAGGCAAGGCAAGAAGTGATATAATTATATTATGATGAAAAAAACTTTTAAAGGACTGTCCCACCATTCTCCAAAGGGTCTTTAAACTTATATCCTGCTCAGGGCATCTGTGGATCTCAGCTTACTATCCGTTAACCCCACACTATACCTGACACTACTCCAGCTTTATGAATGAATCTACATTGGCAACTAGCCTTGCCCCACCCCTATGATACTATCAACCACAGCCACCAGGCACTCACAGCCACCACTGGGTAAAATGACATCTGCTCCAGCCACACTTCCTCAAAATAAAAGGAATGCCACCAAGAATCCTGAGTTCAGCTCTGAGTTTCCTTTCAATGGCTCTTGATGGAGCATTAAGGCAGTTTATAACAAGTCTCATAGCCAACTGAAGCCCTTGCCTCCTAGTGTCTATGATCACCAAGGTGATCCAAGGTTACAATGGGAAAGTGAAGGCTCCATATGGAACTGGGTCAGGATCTCTTAATGGTGTTGATTCAGCAGAGAATCTAGGTCAGTGGTATTCTGTTGTGGCCTACATTGAGGCAGAGCCTTTCATTAGATGTGGAGCTTGGGGCAAAGGTGATTTTCCTGGCTTTCTATGCGAACGTTTTTCCCCTCATCCCTGCCAAAGGACAGAAGTGCACCTTTATAATTAGGTCTACCAGCTTTAAGTATAACAGGTTGGATGACCTACTTGGCCCTGGGTTTCACTGCCTGCCACTTGCCCAAGCAGAGCTGAGTAGTTGGTTAAGGGTAGTTAACAGCCTGGGGTTTTCGAGATAGAGGCTCTTTATTTTCCTCCTTTACCCAAACAGAGAACAATAATCAGAGTGTATTTAGCACCTGAAGAATGAGGCTCAGTAAATTTAACTTGACGGCTATGACGTCAAGCAAGGTCAGGCTTCAGTTTAGTCTCACAGGTGATTTCACATGGCCTTGGGGTTCATTCCTGAATCTCCTGATGGGCAGCCCTATAGATACACAAGGGACCAATGCCCAGGAAGTACGTCTACCCCTCAGGCAAGTTTGAAAAAAGTCCTCCGTGCATGAAAATATGAGCATGGCAAAGACTGCCTTACACTATCAGTCTTACAGCAGCCATGGTGCTGATGGGATGGAGTGTTGGAAAACTGGGCAGAAATCTGCTCTCTTGGGGAAACGCTTTCAAGAATCTCTTTCAAGCTCCACAATTCTGACTTGTTTGTTACCAGCTCACACACACTATTCAGTCCTCTGAAAGTGAGCATGCACACAGCACCCGGGCAGGATGGATGTTCACTAGAGTCCGACACCATGTGAAGTCCATGGCATAGACTGTTTCATTGCCTCCTCACAGCCATGCCAGGGGCTCACGCTGTCATGTTGTACTGGAAACCAAAGTTTAAGGAAGTTGAACAACTATCAAGGTCACACAGCTTTAAGGGGGACACCGGGACACACAGCCGGCGACTCTTGCGGTGCTCTCTATCACTGTACAGGGGTGGCTTTTTTTGTCACTCAACCAAAAGATGAAGGTAGTGTTGCAAAGGGGGAAAAATAAGCATATTCCGGAGACAGGAAACTGCTTGTATCTTACTCTGATGAACAATGATTTGCAACCTTAAATAAGAGAGGCCAGTGCAAATATTGACTTTTCCTGAATCACTGATAGTGTGTGCAAACTGTTTTAAAATGCACACAACCTTGGGAAAATGAAGATATAGTCTCCTCCCACCCCAAACAGTGTTAGAGTTACGAGGGACCTCGTTCTTCCCAACTTGCTTTCCTTCTGTGCTAACAGATTATTGGTGAGCAAAATGCTCCTACCATCTGTCAGCCTCAGTCCCCTCCTTGGAGCTGATGCCCTTCTTTCTCATTGGTCCACGCTTAGTTCCCCCGTCCCTTAGACCAATCAGACTTGCCTTTGTGTTATACCCCTGCTGATTCATAGGGGAAAGTCTAGCCTGTGAGCCACTCTTCCAGGCTCAGATTGGAAAAGTGTTTGAATTCGTGGAGTTCAGCACAGTGAGTTCACAGAAATGACTGCTTGCATTCACACATCCCGACCAGTAGGTAGAGCATGAGACTTGGACACAATTCCTTCCCCTGAAACCCGAGGTAGCTCCTTCCTACCTAGTCATAAAAGAGCATGGGGCTTAAACTCATGGTCTTCCTGGCCCCCTTCTCTTGCTCAGCCCTAAGAGGGACATCATCATCAACCCCCACAAGGCTTAGGGAACATCAAGGAAAAGTCAGCAGAAAGAATGAAAGAGCTAGAAGATGGGGAGGGGGGCTGGGAAATGCTGTCTTCTGGACTTGACATGGGGACTTCACTTGTGAGCTCAGAGCACAGTGGTTACCTGCCCACGATCAAGCCAGCCAACATTCCAGTGTAGTCTGGGGTGGGGGAGCTCACAAGGCCCCCCCTTAACTCAGGAGCTCTTAGCATTTGAAAGCTTCTGGGGAAGGGAGAATCGTTCTTCTTTGGGGCTGTGGCCAATGATAGGTTGCCCACACTCCAGTAGGTGCCCCACACCCATGCACACATGAGCATCACTGATCGGACTGCATTGAGTCATATCTTTAAAAAGAGAAATAAGGGAGCACGAAATTGGAAGGAAGGCGTATTGGAGTGAACTTGGGTCAATGGGGGAAATGGGAGGTAGGTATGGTCATATTTCACTATATACATGTATGAAATTCCCAACAAATAAATAAATGTAAGAAAAGGGCAATCCAACTGATAGCCAGAAAGTGAATAGGCGTTTTATTCACAGAGGAAGATGTTGCTGTTCATTCCCCTGCATCCTTCTCTTTAGCATCACCCTCTACCAGTTCTTCTCTCTCTGCAAAGCCCTGTACCTCTTCTTTTAGAGCTTTCCCCTATAGGAGGGGCAGTTAATTATTTCCAATTACTCATCGCTAATTACCCATGAATTCTCCTTCTGAGAAATTAAGACATTACAGTCGTGCAAATGGTTGTGGGCGTAACTGGTAATCTGGATCTGGAGGCAGGATGTAAGAACAGTTGTTGGAATGGTACATGGAAAGTGTGATCATCGACAGGGATGTGCTGAGAATTATCTCCTCTATCATAAGCCTGTTAAAATATGTTTTCTTGCCACTCGGTGTATATTGCCCCAAATCTCTCTCACCTTCAGAACAAATCAGACAAAACCCCCAGCTTCCTTTTCACCTGTTCCCCAGTCACCACCCATCTTTTTCCCTCATCGCCTCTTATTCATGCCTGCAAAGGTGTTCTCTGTATCCCCCAGTTTCTGCAGCTGGATTGGCACACACTTGGCTTTTCTGAATGTTGGTGTGATGGCCAATTTTATGTCAACTTGATGCATTTGGGAAGAGGAAACATCAGTTAAGAGAATGCCCCCACCAGATCTGTCTGTAAACAAGTCTGTGGGGCATTTTCTTGATTGATGATTGATGTGTGGGAGGGTCCAGGTCACTGTGGGCCGTGCCACCCCTGGGCTGGTGATCCTGGATCGTATAAGAAAGCAGGCTGAGCCAGCCATGAGAAACATGTTAGCTGCACTCCTCCATGGCCTCTGCATCAGCTCCTTTCTCCAGGCTCCTGCCTTGTTTGAGTCTGCTCTGACTTTCTTCAGTGATGGACTGACTGTTATCTAGAAATGAAAGATAAACTAAATCCTTTCCTCCCCAGACTGCCTTTGGCCATATTATTTTATCACCATGTTAGAAAGCCTAACTAAGATAATTGGGTTGGACAATTGGGGCTGGAGAGGAGACTTAGTAGTTAAAAATGTGAACAGCTCTTTCAAGTTTGGGTTGCTGGCACTTAAACCTGGCAGCTAACAACCACTGGAACTCCAGCTCCAGGGGGATCCAATGCCCCTAGCCTCCACTGACACCTGCGTTCACATGCACATATCCACACAGAGATACACACACTTGCACATAATTAAAAATGAATATATGTAGCTGGGCAGTGATGGTGCATACCTTTAATCCCAGCACTTGGGAGGCAGAGACAGGCAGATCTCTGTGAGTTTAAGGCCAGCCTGAACTCAAGAAACCCTGTCTCAAAAAACAAAAACAAAACAAATAAGCAAACAAAAAAGAATAAGCTTGAAAAAGAGCTCACAGTTTAACAACAACAGTTTTAAGAAATAAAGCAAATCAGCCATGCGTGCTGGCACACCTGTAATCTTAGCATTGGGGAGACTGAAGCAAGAAGATTGGGGCTACCCTTGGCTACATAGTGAGTTTCAGGGTACCCTGAGATACAGAGTGAGACCTTGTCTCAAAGATAGATAGATAGATAGATAGATAAATAGATAGATAGATACCCACCCAAGTATGCCTTATTGCTACCTTCTGCTGCCCCTAGGCCCACAGGGCTGGGAATAAGGGCGAAGAAGCCAGGAGGCGTGGGCACAATTGTACCCTTCAGCTGTGTGCTCAGCTGGACTGAAGGCCCTGAAGGGAAGGGGCAAGGCTTACAGGTAGGCCTATTAGCATTTGCATCCGGAGTTCCCAGCACTGGCAGTGCTCCAGGAGCACTTAGCACAGCTGGAAGGCAGAGCATTGCTAAGTCAAGCTCTTCCTCTGTCAAGAGTTTATCTGGGTGTAACTGGCTATTACCAGAAGTGCAGGGCAGGCACACGTCTCTGCTTCATCCTGGTCAATCAATCATTCTTAATGTCCTCTCTTACATCATCCTCTAACCTCATAATAAAGTTGTTTGTAATATTAAGCCTAAGATCCGTCTCATTTACTCACTCTGGTCATCCTACAAAAGGAGTCTAATTATATGAGGTATTAATCCAATAAGTCCCCCAGATGGAATAGGAAGGCCTCCACAGTTCGTCCCTGTGATGGCTAGTCGGTAGAATTTAGCATTTGCCATTCACCCTTCTGCAGAGAGTTAAACTATCATGCTTACCATAATCCTCACTGTGCAAGGCTGTGGTTTTATTATTGAATTTTTACTTTGGTGCTTAGTTTTAGTCCAATGTTAACACTACACTATTTTATCTACTATACATTTTCATTGTGCCTTGATATTTGATAGAGTAAATGTCCCTTTATTGCTACCTTTTGATTAAAAATATTTTGGCAACACACTTTTATCTTTCATGTGAACTTTATAGCTGTTTTTCCCTGTTAGATCACCTTTAAACTATTTATCTATTTGTATTTAATGTGTATGACTATTTGTTTGCATGTATGTATTTGAACTACCTGTGGGCATGCAGTGCCTGCAGAGGCCAGAAGAGGGCATCAGATTCCCTACAACTAGAGTGACTGGCAGTGTGAGCTACCATGTGGGTGCTGGGAACCAAACCTGGGTTCTCTGCAAGAGCAGCCTGAGTTCTTGACTACTGAGCCTAGATTACGTTTTAAAATCAGCATAAAGGAAGATCAAATTGGTACAAATGAATTGGACTTTATGATATTCCAATATTAGAGATAATGCCCCCCCCAAAAAAACATCTTTTGTCAATGTAGAAAAGAGATGAATGATATACAAACTACACAGGTACTTAAAGAAAGAACTTAGGGGTGATTCCTCTACTACATAGTAAATGAGAATTCCCCTTAATTTGATATCCCAATACTGAAACGGCTGACTATATGTACAAGAATCTGAGGGGGCGGGGCTTTTGTGAAGGCCAGGCAGACGTCGTCTTTAGTCTCTCCACCTTATTTTTGGGGACAGGGTCTCACTGAACCGGGAGTTTATCAATTTGGCTAGGCAGGCTAACCAGCAAGCTCTGGGGAACCCCCTGGTTCTGCTTTCTTGAGCTGGGGCTGTAGACATGCAACTCATTCCCAACTTTTTGCATGGTACTTTATGTGGGTTCATGTCCTCATATTTGTGCAGCAAGTACCAACTGAGTCAACTCCCGAGATTCTTTATGAATAGGAATTTCAATAAAAAAAAAAGAGACCCACGAAAGATATAACAAGGGAAAAATATTGGCAAGTAAGTAGTTGCTACTCTTAATACACACAGGGGTCCTAAAAATAAAGGAAAGATAAACAGCCCTATAGAAAAACAGAAAACAGATAAAGCATAATAATAAGAAAGATGCAACTTAAAACTTTTGTTAAACACTGGCTCCCCAAATACCACAACTCTCTGCTAATAATGCAAAGCCAAAGTCATCAACTACTTGATAGGGAAGAACACCAGAGGGAGATACAGCTCAATGGTAGAGCAATTGCAACATCCAGGAAACCCTGGCATGGTGGCACATTGTGGGAATTAGTTCCATTCAGCCAATGGTTTTGGGGTACAAGCCCTAGGGCATGGCTTTGTCTGCATATGTGACCCTGTAAGAGCTTAGAGAGAGTCATCATGTACTCTCTTGGGGTGACCGGAGACCTGACATCTGGATCCCAGGCAGAACGATGCACAACAACAACTTTTTACTTGGTTCTGTATCTGTGAGTGTATTTCTCCCCATTTCATATCTTAATGAATCTTTGATACCCCTTAAACAGACTCTCTTGACTTCGCTTACAGTGGCACACACCTAGCATCCCGGCACGGGGGAGACTGGGGACAGATCTGTAAGATACAGCTCACATCGCCAAATATGTGGTGATTCCATGGAAAGACTCGATCCTGCGTGGGTTCTACCTCAGTCTGTGCAGAGCATGCCCAGGAAGGCTCACAAGTCCCTAGCTCACCTCACTGGAGAGTTGATCCTCAGGGAGTCAAACACAGGCTGTAGTGGACAGTGACGGCATCAGCTCAGGAATAGGGAACCTTGGGAAAAATCGGGAGCAAAAAGGCTGATGAGCATCAAAGTGAGCAGGAGAGCAAGCATTTCTTTGCTTTTTAGATAATATAGCTTGTCTAAAAAAAGAGGAGTAAATTCTGTTATAGTTTTCATACAGAACATAAGGTTTTCACAAGAGTATTGTTAATGTCAAGCAAGAAATGACTACATTATCATATGTGCCTCCTTCATTATCAGAATTGTATCTATTTTATTTTATATTATTTTTTGTTGGTTTTTTTTGAGACAGAGTTTCTCAGTGTAGTTTTGGTGCCTATCTTGAATCTTACTCTGTAGACCAGTCTGGCCTCAAATTCACAGAGATCCTCCTGGCTCTGCCTCTCGAGTGCTGAGACTAAAGGCATGCACCACCACCGCCCAGTTATTTTATTAACCTTTAAAGAAAATCAAGAAAATTCAGCCCTTTTGTCTTGTAAGCTCATGGTGACTTGAAGGATAACAGCCCCCATAGGCTCATATATTTGAGCCTTGGTTCCCAGTGAGTGGAACTATTTGGAAAGGATTAAGAGGTGTTGGAGGAAGTGTGTCACCAGGGCAGGCGGGCTTTGAGGTTTTAAAGGCCCACACCATTCCCAGTTAGCTCTCTCTGCCTCCTGCTTGTGGATCAATATGTCAGCCCTCAGCTGCTGCTCCAGTGCCATGCTGGCCTGCCTGCTGCCATGCTCTCCAACATGGTGACTATGAATTCACCTTCTGAAGCTTTAAACCTCAGTAAACTCTTTCTTGTATAAGTTGCCTTGGTCATGGTGTCCTTACAGAACAGAGGAGTAACCAAGACAAGATTATAATTTGTTTTATCTTTCAAGAACGGCTTTTCATTGTTTCTTTACCTTTATTCTCTATTTTCTTTTTTAAACAACTTCTTTAGATGTTTAGTCTTTCCTTGGCTCTAGTAACAACAGTATTCTCTCTCTCTCTCTCTCTCTCTCTCTCTCTCTCTCTCTCTCTCTCTCTCTCTCTGTGTGTGTGTGTGTGTGTGTGTGTGTGTGTGTGTGTGTGTGTGTGTGTCTTTCTCTGTACCAGGCTTTCTCTTTTGGGCCACCAACGAGCTCCCAAATCGTGACACAGAGACTTATTAGTTTTCAAAGTTTTGGCCTAGCTTAGGCACATTTCTGGCCAGCTCTTTTAACTTAAATTAACCTGTTTCTCTTTACCTACCTTTTGCCTTGGGGCTTTTTACCTTTACTTGCTTTCTTGCTGTCTCTATGTCTGATGGGCAGCTGCCTTGCTTCTGGCCCTGGGCCTGTCCCTCATTCTCTCCTTCTTCTCTTCTCAAGCCTAGATTTCTCCTCCTATTTATTTTCTCTGCCTGCCAGCCCCGCCTATCCTTTCTCTGCCAAGCTATTGGCTGTTTGGCTTTTTATTAGACCAATCAAATGCCTTAGGCAGGCAAGGTGAAATAAATGCAACACATCTTTACAGAATTAAACAAATGCAGCATAAACAAAAGTAACACACTTTTACCTAGTAAAATAATATTCCACAACATTTCTCTATGTCTCTCTCTTTCTCTCTCTTACTCTCTGTCTCTGTCTCTCTCCTGTGCTTCATCTCTGCATCTTGTGAATCTAGGGTCTCTCACCGAGCAGGGTTTCTAGAGCCCAGAGCTGCTCCTGCTGACCTATGTCATCCGTTTTGAACCAAGAAGGGTCCTAGAGGAGGCTGATCTGACCTGCCGGAAGCCTCAGGGCTATACCACATCGAGTCCAGCAGCTAGGAGTCAGTGTGTTTTTATCCATTTATCGTGTATTCCACAAATGTCTTTGGAAACTCTACCCTGAGCCCATGTACAGAGTTGAACATAAGAACAAATGAGAGACACAGAGTCTCGGTGCAATTTTATTAGGCCAAGAGTACAATGTAGACTTGTATGAATAGCTATGGTAACACAGTGGGAAATACTAGCCTCACCCGGAAGCACAGAGGCTCCACAGGAGTTCCTGGTTACAAATCAGAGGCACAATAGCTGTAGGAGAAGGAAGAGGGTGTGGTGGAAAGACATATGTGTATGGAGGCATAAAAAAGGGTCCCAACAAAATAGGAGAATGAAAGAGGATGAAAGCAATGTGACAGAGAAGTATGAGGCTAGTAGAAGGTCAGGGGTACCATCTAAACAGCGTTGACCATGAGCCAAAGAGCTAGTCAGCAAGGGCCCCGTGGAGTCTGTCTCCAGCAGTCCACCCTCCAACCCTTGGGGCATTACGATGCACTTCCCACTGCCCTGGTTAGCTCACAACAGACTAGTAAGGAGCAGGCTCAGTCGCCCCTCCACATTTTGTCTTAGCAGAAACCAAACATCAGTGGCCGCATCTCTCCATGGCCTCCTTGACGTTCCAAATGGTCTGTTCTGGTTCAGGTATTTTTTCCCTCTGCAGACTTGAGCCCTGTAGACTTTAGGGATTTTCCTCTGAGCTGAAAACACTTCAGCATTGCCTAGTGCCAGCACTTGCCAGGACTCAAAGTCTGGAGCCATCCATAAATGAGGGCCAGCCAGATAACTGCTATGAGCCCCCGCTCCCTTTAAGCTAACAAAAAACATGCTTATCTCGCAGCCGAAAAGAAAAGGGGGAAAAGTCCCTATCATTCAGCTGCGCCAGCTTCCTATTTTGTCCTCGCCTGCTACCGTTTCTTCTCTATTTTGTCCTTCTGGTTCCCAAGCAGCTGTCAACACCCCCTGCAACTTGAGTAGCAGGGCTGAGCAGGCGTTGTTACCCAGGTGTATGCCAAACTCAAAGCAGCGTAGGCGGGCACAGGAAGAGGGCATAGCAGGACTCCACTGCTGCCCAAGAGCCAGAGGCATTTACAAGGCTTGCCCTGGGGAGCCAGTCTGTGGCCTTCTCTAAATCAACACTCCAAACCTTGCATGGGGTCCTTGCAAACCCACATGTCAGAGTTGGCAAAGGAAGCTGCTTCGTGCCAACAGCTGTGCTTCATGACCTGCCAGGCGGGATCTCACCTTTCGTTTAAGATGAGGAAACCAAGGTTCAAAAGGTTGAGTGGCTTATTCGCTATCACCCCAAAAGACCCGGACTTCTGACTAAATCCTATGTGTTGGACCTAGACCTGATGTCACAGAAAATAGGGGCAGTCCCGAGAAGCCTCAGAGAGTGGGCATAGGCACTCGACTGTCATGGCATCAAGAGTGCTTGCTGCTATATAGGTCTCACCGAGGGATAGAGACTACCTTGAACTCACCATGGCCTTTGTGTATGTGTGTGTGCATATATGTGTGTGTGCATGTCTATGTGTGTGTGTGTGTGCATGTGGAGGGCAGAGGTTGATGTGAGGTGTCTTCATCAGCAGCTCTCTATTTTGTACTTTGAGACAGGATCTCCCACTGAACCTGGAGCTTACCAACTTTACTAGATTAGCTGGCCAGTGAGTTCTAGGGATCCACTTATCTCTATCTCCCCAGCACTAAGATTACAGGCAATGCCACTGTGCCTGGTTCTTCACACGAATGCCAGGCATCCGAACTCAGGACCTCACACTTGCACAGCAGGTATTATACTAGCTGAGCCATCTCCCCAGTTTGGGACACTTTTAAGTGCTAGAGATGAATCGGGGGGGCTTATATATGCAAAGCACACAGTCTACCACTGAGCTGTACTCCTTTCTTTTTTTAAAAAAAGATTTATTTATTCATATATATACACCAGAATAAGGAATCTGATCCCATTACAGATGGTTGTGAGCCACACAAGTGGTTGATGGGAACTGAACTCAGGACCTCTGGAAGAGCAATCAATGCTCTTAACTGCTAAGCCATCTCTCCAGCCCCCACCTCTCCTTTCTATGAATGAATTCAGCAGCATTGATCACACAGAGCAGCACATGTGTCTACTCCTTCCGCCAGCCGTGAATTATGCTGGCAACTCTTTGAAGAGCTCCTACCACACCATTGATTCTATACACATCCTTTGTTTGCTTTTAATAATGAGTAGGAAAGACATGAAGATAAATTACCATTTCAGTCACCTGGGGCAGAGGATTATGCTGATCTCAATCATTTCACAACTCCCTGGGCAAGCCCTAACAGGTTCAGGGTGCACATAACAGGCTAGCCAGAAGCACAGTGCAGCCTGGCAGGGCCACAGGGAGCTCAGGTGCTGAGATACAATGTGAAGGTCATCTTGGGAGACATGGTCCAGCCCTTGGCACGAGGAGTGAAGGTGTAGTCAGACTTTCCTTTGGGATGCCAGCTGACAAATAACGACACAGACTGATTCATTAATTATTAGCTTAGGCTTGTCCCACTAGCTCTTGTAACTTAAATTAACTTGCTTCTATTAATCTATGTTTTACCACGTGGCTTTTTACCTTTCTTTCATTCTGTATGCCCAGCTCCCCTCTGAGTCTCCATACCAACTCCTATGCACCTCAATTATCTGTCCTCTTCTCTCTGCCCAGAAGTCATGCCTATGCTGCCTGCCTAGCTATTGGTCATTCAGCTTTTTATTACACCAATCACAGCAATACATCTTCACAACGTACAAGTATCCCACAACAGAGAGGAGACTCAAACCAGCACAAAGTTAGGGCTAATAGTCAATGCTAAGCAGATGGTACTGTGACAGTCCTGGCCTGGAAGGCCATGTGCTGGGTGGTCTACTCCATTCATTAAATTTCAGTGAGTCAGAGGACAGACTCTTCTCTTGGCCCCTTTAACTGTGAAGTATCCTAGACACGTTCTGTTCCTTCCTGCTACAGCTTGAAAATCAGTGTGTTTATGCAATGAAAACCATTGGGTTGCTAGTCTGGACAAGGATGGAGAACAAAGACATGAGAGTCTGAATCCTCTCTCTCTCTCTCTCTCTCTCTCTCTCTCTCTCTCTCTCTCTCTCACACACACACACACACACACACACACACACACACACATACACACACACACGCACACACAAAAGTGATAGACGAATATAACCAGCATTGACCTCTGACCTCTATACACATGCCCCCCCCCCCAACACACACACACATTGTACCTGTGGGCACATGACAACACCTTTACCCCCACACATGTACACACAAAGATATTATATTCAAAATGGTTAGAAGGAGGTGGAATTGTGATAGGGTTATCAAAGTTCTTGGTTAAAAAAAAAATCAATAGCAACCTGTAGCAACAGAGCCCTCTTTCTCTGAAGAAGGAGAAACATGGCTTAAGGTGCCTTTTATCAGGCGTTGGCCAGCCTTTTTCCTGTTAAGACCTCTGCCTCCCAGTATCCACTCCAACAGCAGTGTTTATTCTCAGCACCAACTGTAAGTGGAAATGTAAACATCTTATCAAGAGCCAGGTCCTGCTCAGTCCCTCAGACATTTCACCGGTGACTTTCCTTGGCTTTTTAAACTTGCCCTCAGAGGTCTCTAGTATTATCTGACACAAAAGAGAAACACTAAACAGCACATAAAATTCGTTTAAAACATCAGTAGTCTAGCCCAGGTGGAGGCAAGAGGATCTGAAGTTCAGCCATCCTCAGCCACATAAGTGAGTTTGAGGTCGGCCTGAAACATGCAACTCTGTCTTAAATAACAAAAAATAAGTAGTATTTTATACATAACACCAGTGAATAGCAGGCTGTCCTTCCATTGGGAAAATCAATAATTAAAACTCTTTCTTTTAAATTATATTTTTGGTCCTTGACTTTCTCTAGAAAACGCCAGTATTTATAGCATAGCTGCGCACATCTGTAATCCCAGTACTGAGAAGATGGAGGTAGGAGAATCTTGAGTTCAAGGTCAGCTTGGTCGACATAGTAAGCAAAAAGAAATAAAAAAATCAATACCTTTAATAACACTATTTTATCCACATCTTGTGGGTCATCCAGGTATGGTTACTATTCTATTTTATAAATAAGTAGACATGCGCTCTGAGAGTTCAATGGCCCCTCACTGAAGATCCAAGCCCCTTTAGTCCTGGCTAGGCCCCTTTCTGAATTGCCACACTGAGCATAGATAGGTATTGTCCCTGGGATATCATGGAGACTCCAGAGGAAAGAACTGTACAGGTGCAAAACTAGACTACTCCGATTCCTGCCCTGAAACAAAGGCTGTCTTTACTTAACTCTTCCAAGTGAGCTGTGATCTTCCTGAGCTTTGACGTATGTAGACCTCATGCCTTGGAACTGAGACAATGCCACACTCTTTTCTGACTGTGTGAATTGAATGAGAACGGCTCCCATAGGCTCATATGGTTGAGCCTTGGTCCTCAGTTAGAGGAACTGTTTGGGAAGATTAGGAGGTGTGATCTTGTTGGAGGAGGTGTGTCACTGGGCTGAGGAAGGCTTTGAGATTTCACACACTATTGCCAGTGTGACTCTCTCTTTGCCTTTTGTTTGTGGATCAAGACGTGTTCCCTCAGCTGTTTCTGCCACCATGCCTTTTCTCTGCCATTGTGGACTCTGACCCTCTGAAACCATAAGCCAATGAAACACTTCATTTTAGAAGTTTCCTTGGTCATGGTGTTTTGTCATAGCAATAGAAATGTAACTAAGCCTTTACCCCAATTCTGGCCTGTCATCAGGCTTTCCCTAGAACCCACACCCATTTTCTGCTTCCTTCTGCATCTCTCACATGGGTGCCCAGCAGCTCCTCCCCATCTCCTCCAGCAGGCATGGCCCTAACTGAGCTTTGGAGGGGAAACTAGTGTCATGTTCTCCCATCTTCCCAGGAACAAAGGGGAAGCATGCTAGTACCCTTGGATCTCTGAATCTTTGCATCTGATCAAGACGACAACATTCTCCTACAGTGGCAAAGGTGGCCTTGCCTTAGACATTTAAGGTGGAAGAACTCAGGGGTTGATGAGATGGACTGGAGGGGAGGGCCTGTGTCCTTGAGCGCAGGGTTTCTAGAAACAGGAAAGAGGAGTCACTGCTGAAGATCACCTGAAAGGAAAGGCATGTGTGTCATGCCTGTAAATGTCGGTGGCCTGAGCAGCAGGCAGGGCCTGGAGGATGACCCCATCTTTCCATCCTTCCATGAGGGTCCATGGCAGGGAAAAACAGAGACAACTCTGAAGCCTTCCTTATACCCCTGGACTTGACCACACACACCATCCTGGACCCTTCCTCTCCCCAGTAGGGTCTAGACCCTGCTTGTAGCTCTCTGATGATTCCCTCAACATTTGCCATGCAAGAAACTAGAAAACTAACCTCTTGTGGAGCAAACTAACTAGAAAGAACTATTTTTTTTTGTAAGTTGAGAGAACCAATCCATGCTCTACTGAAGGATGAGTGGGTATGCTTGCTGGGAAGTGGCAAATTGCATGATCTCTGCCCTTCAGTCTCAAGGAGTGATTGACAAACATGGGGGGCTCTTAACATAGTTACAATGCAATTAAAGTCAGTAGGTACTAACAAAAACTCATAGGCTGAGCCTGTTTCCCAACCTAAGCTGTGGAGGGGCTCCAGCAGGCTCAGCCTGGCTCCTAGCTCTGAAGTCACACCCTGATCAGATGCAAAGAATTGCAGGCCTAGTATCTGTCATGTCACTTAGAATCAAGTTTACTTAGCAACTAGTTTAGCCTCAGAGATGATGACCAAATATCTCTCTCTCTCTCTCTCTCTCTCTCTCTCTCTCTCTCTCTCTCTCTCTCCCCGTGTGTGTGTGTGTGTGTGTGTGTGTGTGTGTGTGTGTGTGTGTTGCACATACATGGGAACACCAGAGGTCAGTATTGGGTATCTCCCTTGGTCATTCTTTGTCCTGCTTTGTTTTGGTTTTGAGGCAACTTCTCTCATTGAATCTAGTGTTAAGCAACTCAGCTACACTGGCTGGCCAGTAAGCTGTAGGGAGGCTCCTGTTTCTGCTTGACCAGCATTGGGATTACTTTCATATATCACATGCCTGGATTTTTACATAGGTTCTGAGAACCAAACTCAGGTTCGCGTATTTGTGTGAAAATCAATTTACCAACTGAGCCATCTCTCCATCCCTGATGACTCAGTTTGTACCAGTGGTCCCTAGATTCTCTTAAGAGCACCTGAATTCTTTCTTGGGTCTCATTTCTTAAATTTTGTTTATCTCACTCTGAGACCTAGAATTTCTCCCCATTTTCTTACTAACTTATTTAAGTTAAAACACTGCCGGGCAGTGGTGGCGCATGCCTTTAATCCCAGCACTCGGGAGGCAGAGCCAGGCGGATCTCTGTGAGTTCGAGGCCAGCCTGGGCTACCAAATGAGTCCCAGGAAAGGCGCAAAGCTACACAGAGAAACCCTGTCTCGAAAAACCAAAAAAAAAAAAAAAAACCACTAACTTATTTTTCTAAATTTCCATTCCCCTCAACCCAGATTCCTAGTTGGCATGATCTGCAAACAGCTGGACCATGTATCTTACAGTGTTTTGGAGAACCAAGGGAAGCCATAATAAGAAAGCAGACATTGAGCCCCAAAGTGAGCATCACAGGCACGCTTAAACTTGAACTTAGAAGTCTTTCTCCTTCAAAGTCACAATACCCCAGCAGAAACTAAGCCATACCCTGGCCTGTGAAACCCATCTCTGCATATCCTTCTCAGCCACCTGCTTCTCAAAAACTGCCAGCTTTGATCAAAGTTCAAGCCAGCTGTCACGTCAACAAGCAGCTGTATTTCTGATCATTGGCATCAAACTAACTGAGAGTTGGCACCTGCCAGACCTAATCAAGTCACAAGGAGTTTTCAGAGCAGATGCTTTAACTTTATCATTTTTTAAATCTCATGGTTTTAAGTACTTGATTTTAAATATCATAAAGGCCATGTATCTGGTAGGATTCCTGGGCAAAATGTGCATTTGTGTTTTGAGCAACTCAGTAATGTCATATTTAAACAAAGAGAATTCAGAAATCTTTTGCTTTTGTTTTTGAAACAGGATCTCACGTAGCCCTGGCTGGCCTTGAACTTCTGATGTTTTTCCTTTTCCCCCTGAAAGTTCAGTGATTACAGGCGTGCACCACCACTCTTAGTTTGGGTAATGCTGGGCTTGAACCCAAAGCCTTGCGCATGTTAGACAAGCAGTCTACCAACTGAACCACATTCCTAGCCTGAGAGATAAGGATTTAAACTGTCTGTTCAGTATTTTCCACACCTCTTTGCTGTGGGATTACGCTTTTGTACACTGGTTTAATAAAATGCTGATTGGCCAGTAGCCAGGCAGGAAGTATAGGTGGGATAAGCAGACAAGGAGAATTCTGGGAAGAGAAAGGCTGAGTCAGGAGACACCAGCCCACCGTCCAGGGAGCGGCATTTAATGGCACACAGGTAAAGCCATAGAACATGTGGTGACATATAGATTAACAGAAATGGGCTGAGTTTAAATGTAAGAGCTAGTCAGTAGTAAGCCTGAGCTAATGGCCAAGCAGTTTTAATTAATATGAGCCTCTGCGTGTTTACTTGGGTCTGAGTGGTTGTGGACCAGGAGGGACACAGGAAAACTTTCAGGTACACCTCTTTCCAGGCCCTGTGTCTGGACCAACCACCATTTTCTGAACAGTATTCCAGTGGTCTTCATCTTGTCCCTGTTCACATGAACTTGTCCCACTGTTGATGATCATGCCCTACACAGCCTCTGAGGATCCTCTCTTGTAGTTCTTCATGGTTCCAATGCTAGACTCAGATGGATAACTAACACGTGCTCAGGCACTTTTGAGTCCCTCTCAGGCTAGCATAAAGGAATTTTACATTGCATTCTTGTGTCTGCCAGTGCACCAGGCACACAATACTCTTAAGTCCACAGGCTGGTGGCCCTTCTTCAGCTTTGCAGATGTGATCCCAAGACGGACATTCATTTATTTATACTAGGTATGACTATCAATGTAACCAGAAATCCAGAAAAAAACATAACCATTCATGATAGCCAAGAAATGGAATCAACCTTAGTATCTGCCTATCAACCCATGAATGGATAAAGAAAATACATTATAAGCTCATGTAATACTACTCAGCTACAGAAATGGAGGAAGGATGGTCATTTGTGACAATTTGGATGAAGCTATGGTGATCATTACTTTAAGTCAATGGTTCCCAACCTTCCTAATGCTGTGATCCTTTACTACGGTTCTGGGTACTCATATGTGGGCATCTCTGAATGTGGGTGGACCTGCCTGCAGATGGATAGAAAGAGTGGTGTCTTGCCAGGTGGTGGTGGCACACACATTTAATTCCAGCACGTGGGAGGCAGAGGCAGGCGGATTTCTGTGAGTTTGAGGCCAGCCTAGTCTACAAAGTGAGTTCCAGGAAAGGCGCAAAGCTACACAGAGAAACCCTATCTCGAAAAACCAAAAAAAAAAAAAAAAAAAGAAAGAAAGAAAGAAAGAGTAGTGTCTCAGTTCCTAAGACCATTGGAAATAGGTGCTTTCCAATGGTCTTAGGTGACCCCTTTGGGGGTCACGACCCACAGTTTGAGAACCACTGCTTTAAGTGAAATAAGCCAAATGTAGGAAGACCATTAATGTAATGTCTCACTCCTCTGTCAAATCTAGAAAAATGATCCCATAGAACTTGGGGGTAGAATGGTGACTGCCAGAGACCGGACAGATGAAGGACAGGAAAGGTTAATCACTGGATACTAAGTTATAGTTAGAGAGGAATAAGATAGGGAATGTTGTATATACTTGGGTGACTACACATACTGTTAGGTACTGGGTATATTTATTGAAACTCTCATTACATGTATTTATTCTGTGTGTGTATGTGAGCCCACACACATGCATGCATGCATGCCATATACAAATGTGAAGGTCAAAGGGTAACTTGAAGGTGTCAGGTCTCTCCTTCCACCGTGTGGGTTCTGGGGATCAAACTCAGATCAAGCCTGGCAAAATTGCCTTTGCCCGCTGAGCCATCTCACTGGTCCTGGACAGAGTGTATTTTCAAAAGAAAGAAAAAAAATATTCTAGGCATTTTCACCACAAGGAAATGGTGACTGTTTAAGGAGACCAATCTATTTACTCTGACTTAAAAACTATCCAGTGTATACGTTTATTGAAATATCACATGCACCTGTGGTGCATAAATATGCCCCACATGGTGAAAATTCACTCCACATACTCAAGTAAAATAAAGAAAAAGCACCAAGCTCAGCTCTAGCTAATTCCCAAAGAGGAACTGGTCAAGGACGAAAGATTTTACTAACTTACATACATCTCATGCCTATGCAAGCCACATACACTGTCAACCTTAAATCTCTTTCGGGTCCTGGCTCCAGGTTACACTTCGAATAGTCTAAACAGAGACAGGAGACTGTGAGTCTGGCCACAGAGGCAGATGGGGGGTTTACACAGCAGAAATGTTGTGCATTGCCAGAATTATTTTGAAGTACACCAGTGATGTTTTTTTTTGAATAGTTGCTACCTGGGATCATCTTGCCCACCTGGCAGAGTTATGCTTTTCTTAAGAAGAGAACCACGAAGCTTTATAGCAGGACAGCACTTGACAATGATTGTCACCCTGCAATGCCCCTTAAACCCCTTAGAGCAGTGGTTCTCAACCTGTGGGTCCCAAGTCACAAAGGGATCACCCAAAAGCATTGGAAAACATGTATTTCCGATGGTCTTTGGAACTGAGACATCGTTCCTCTATCCATCTCAGGAGGGTCCACCCACATGCAGATATGCCCATATAAATACCTGGAACTGTATTAAAGGGTCGCAGCCTTGGGAACGTTGAGAATCACTCCCTTAGAGGTATATTCTCTGACAAAAAAAAAAGGGACTTAATGGTTGGTTGTAAATTGGCGTTGCCTCTTTCGTTA
This sequence comes from Peromyscus eremicus, assembly GCF_949786415.1. Lineage (NCBI taxonomy): Eukaryota > Metazoa > Chordata > Mammalia > Rodentia > Cricetidae > Peromyscus > Peromyscus eremicus. The sequence goes on along the minus strand of NW_026737030.1, from coordinate 5,653 downwards.
TGGGAACGAAATCTAAAGATTGGTCAATCCTGGTGAACAAACCTTTACATCTTGGCATCCTAAAATGTACTTATCTCTAACAGGCATGGTTAGCAGATTACTTATCGTTGAGGCATTGTGGAAGCAGAGTTCCTTTAGTTAAATTCTACTTTGTCAGTCTATTACTAAATCATTGATAACATCAGTTCTGATCCTTCAAATTTACTTGACATCACATGGACTGGGGACAGGTTTTTTTTGTTGTTATTTTTAAACATAAATGGAAGCTTTAAAAGCAAAGATACTCAGATCTGTATATGTAGCCATGTTTCCCTGCCTCCTCAGAGGAGACAAGTGGCTTAATGGGAAGGATGTGATTACACAGTTCGTCATGAGGAAGCATTTGGTAGGTGAGCATTCACTGCACCAGCACTGTTCTGAGCACTGGGAGTGCAGTAACCAGCCAGACAAGACACGGAAATCAGGCTATAATGGGTCAAGACAGACCTACAAAATGGGCTGCATTCCACAATGAAAGTCAAGTAACTTTTGTCACATTCAAACAACCCACGAAATGCTAAACTTTCCCTCCAAACAGGCCACACCTGAAAGCCGATGAGTTTGAGGGCAATTCCCATAATATATACGAGCTAACAAATTCCTGGGATTAGCCTCAGGTTGTCATTCAAGGTACTGTAAAGTATGGCAATGTCCTCTTTGACACAAGGTAAAAAGAGAGCAAATAAAGACGGCATAATGTGTCCCACGTTGTTTGTGAGGATTATTATATATTATATTATTATAAAATGCCACGCTAAGTAGGCTATTGTTGTTATTAGCCCCAAGGCAAAACTTAAGGAAACTAGGTGAAATTGCACGGGTTTTAAGTGAGTAGGGCTCAGCTGAGTCCAGAGAGCCTGATGTTACTGTCTGCCTGTAAAGAGTCAGGAAATCCTTAAAGAAAGCAAACATATAGACGGGAACTGTTGGGCGTTTCTTTAAACCCTTAAATCTTGGACTCTGCTTGTGTAAGTCGAGGAATTAAGGAGCCTTATTGGTTAGGGAAGGGAAGGAAGTAGGTAAAGTCAGTTAAAGCTAAAGTTTGTGCAAACACTGATTATTGACAACCAAAGAGAAATGGCACAGCCCGTCAGGAAAGTGTATGAATAGTCATTTGTATATATTCAATTTCCATATTTGCTTCCGGGAACAGCTCTCTCTCTCTCTCTCTCTCTCTCTCTCTCTCTCTCTCTCTCTCTCTTTCTCCCTCGTGTGTGTGTGTGTGTATGTGTGTGTGTGTGTGTGTGTGTGAGAGAGAGAGAGAAAGAGAGAGAGAGAGAGGCATAGGGGCATAGGGAAGCTAGCCCAGTTATTGTACGGGCACCTACCGAACTCCAGGCCTTCTGTATACTCTCCTCCTCTAGGAGCCCTCTAGCTTGGCTCTGAGAGAATACACCCTGAAACTTGGGGCCAGTGAGATGGCTCAGTGGATAAAGCTGCTTGTCCTCGTCCTCACAACCTTAAGTCACACAGGGTAAGAGGAGGGAGCTGACTCCTAGAACTGAGTTGTCCTCTGACTTCACCCTCCCACTGTGGCACACGTGCATACACACACACACACACACACACACACACACACACACACAAATAAATGTAAAAACAGAGTTGTTAGAGAATGCACCCTGAAACCGAATGGCTCCTCCTGTCCAGAGCAAGCCAATCTTCCTACTAGACTGCAACTTTCCCCCATGCATCCTGAGCCTTGTCCGTGGCTTTCAAAGCAAAGCGTAAGCAAGGGACCCCCACACCACTCCTGGATTTGGCCCCCTGCCCTCCCCACCACCACCACCACCCCCCACCCCTCCCACCCCACCCCACCCCCCACCCCCGCTGCCACCTCATGGAAATCAAATTCACCGCCTGTGCCGTCCTTCCTCACAATGCTCTTCAAATGTGTCATGGTAAGTGTCCCTTAAACAGAGGTAACCTCTGGGGAAAGGGTGCCAGGGAATCTCCAGGAACAGACAAGAACGGCAGTAAGATGGGCGGGAGTGGGGTGGGGCCAGGAGCCCCGGATGACAGTTCTGATCACTGTCATCTTTGCATCAGCCCCTGTAGTCACTCTTCAGCTTCTCTGGTCCTGTGGACACTGCTCTTTCTCACAGGATTGTAGGTTTTAGGAAGGCACAGGGAGTTGTGTCCCATAACCCCCCACGCCGCCATGTGTGTGCACAGTGCGTTCATGCCTGTGTGTGCGTGCCAGAGGTCAATGCCAGGTGTCTTCTTCTGTTGCTTTCTGCCTTTTTTTCTGAAACAGGCTCACTAATTCAACCAGGCTGGCTGGCTGGCCAGTGAGCTCCAGAGATCCTCCTGCCTCCACCTCCCCAGTGCTGGGATGACAGGAGCGGTTGTCACGCCTGTATTTTTACGTGGGTGCTGGGAATCTGAACTCAGTTCCTCATGCTTGTATCGAGCCATCCTCCTGGACTCCCATTGCCCTCTCTGTGATCTGTCCATAAACGTTCTCTCCCTTTCAGAAGAGGAGGCAGAGGACAGTGGACCATTACAGAGGGACCAGCACAGCTCCCCATGTCAGGAGACTCTCGGGAAACCCTCTTGTCTTCCTGCAGCCTCACTGCCTTCTCATTCCCAGTCCTTTCTCTCTCTGGGTTTCCCTTCATTGGAACTGAAGTAACACTGTGACCATGACCTTGGCACCTCGGATGGAAACACAAAGACTAGAAGTGATTACACTGTTTGGGGCTTCCTGTCACGGTTGACACAGAAAGCCGCCACACGCCTCATGGTCTAGTCAGAGCTCTTAAAGTCACCTGCAGTCCTGTCTTCAGCCGTCAACGTCCACGCCTTCCTAAGGCATGGGTTAAAAAAAAGAAACAAACCAACCATGCCAGACACTAATGATTTCCCATTTGGAACTCGGGGAGTAAGATTTGAGTCCTTGTAGGCTATAGCACTCATGTCTCAGAGTAAACGGTCTTCCGCTTCATCGGTCAGACTTGTATTACTTCAGGCTATCTGAGGACACAGTAAGATGGGCAAGGTTCTCTATTTAATATCCCTTCCTGTCTGCCACCCCACTCTTCCTCCACTGCCCACCTCCAGCTGTTCCTGCCTGCAGCCAACACTGCAGTCCTCACACCTGGAGGGTTGGGCTGGGCCAGAGGGCATCTCAGTTTATGCAGACCAGGGGATTGTTCAATTCAAGCTCTTTTTAAAAGCCAGACTAGATCTAGATAAGAGTGATGATAGAAACAGACGTCGAAAGGGTTACCATTTGGAAAGTCAGGGAGTCGGGCACACAGGACGTCTTTGTTCTGTTTAGCAAATGTCCTGTTCCGGGCCCATCTAAAAATAGAAGTATGATAAGATGGAAAGTGACTGAAAAAGATGCCAGCCATACTCTGGCCTCCACCTTCTCATGCATACCTTCACATACATGTGTACATACACATCAGTATGTGCACAGACATATCACACACAGAGAGAGATAAGAAAAGGTAACGATAGTGAAGAACGCAGTTGGTGCTGACTGGGTAAAGGGAAGGTGTGGGGGCTCTGGTCTAGGTGACTAAGAAAGGAAGATGGAGACCCGGGGTTTTGCATGGATAGTTCTGACAAACACAGGCACCATCTCCTGACAGATAGAAATAGGAAGCATTGCTTCTTTTTTGAGATGGGGAATTGTTACAAATCTGCAAAACAAACCCTACTCCATCTTTGCAAAATAAAGTGTGGATTTCCTCTGCTATGTCTGGTCCATGGAGATATGCTAACAGAGCGGGGCTGTTTGTAGATGATGCCAAACTCTTCGTGCTGATGGTTGCATTTGGGAAGCACACATCAGCCGAGCTGTTGTTCTGCTCAGAACATGGCAGATGGAGAGTGGAGTTTGCTACCAGTGGAGTGGAAAGAAGCAATTCTTTGTGATCATGTCATTTAGTGCAGTCACCCAGACATGTTCCCAGTGGGCTGGCTGCCCTTTGTACAGACTTAAGGTTAGAATCACAGATGGTCGTGAAGCTGTTCTGTAAAATTACACTCATTTGCAGGAAATGAGGTGATTTCTGTGTTGCTAGTTTCTACTCTCCTTGCCGGGAGAAAATAACGGCAAACATAACTGCAGGAGGGAAGGGGCTCACGGGTCAATGAGACAGTCCCCTGTGGTGGAGAAGACTCGGAAGCAGAGGCGGAAGGCTGCCGGTCACGTTGTATCAGCAGTCAGGAAGCAGAGAGAGATGGATGCCTGTACTCAGTTCGCTTTCTCCTTTTCATTCACCTCTGGAGCCCATCCCATGAAATAATGTTTTCTTACAGTTAGGGTGGGTCTTCTCACCTCAATGTAATCTAGAAATTTCCTCATAGACATGCCCAGAGTTTTGTCTCCAAGGTGCTTCTAGATTCCATCAATTTGACAATCAATATTAACCATCATAAGTCCACCCTTTCCCAGGCGGTGGTGGCCTACGCCTTTAATCCCAGCACTCGGGAGGCAGAGGCAGGAGGATCTCTGAGTCTGAGGCCAGCCTGGTCTACGGAGCAAGTTCCAGGACAGCCAGGACTACACAGAGAAGTCCTGTCTCAAAAAAACAAACAAAACAAAACAAAAGCAAAATTTAAATAAATAAATGTCCACCTCTTATCAATCTGACATCTAAACACACTGCTTTCAAGTCATTATTTTCCATATCTTGCTTCCATAGGCTCATGGTCATCTCATACTGCAAATTCGTTCAGTCCAACTTTAAGAATCTCTATCATCTTTAACCAAGCCAACACTATAAAAAAGTGCAAGTGTGACCACTTTCGAGACTCAAGTAATCTCTTAACTGTGAGCCCCCACAACACCAAAAATCAAATTACAGGGGTCAGAGAGATGGTCCAGTGGGTAAAGGTGCCTACTGCTAAGCCTGATGACCTGAGTTCAATCCCTGGAGCCCACATCATGGAAAGAGAGAACCGACTCCTACAAGTTGTCCTCTGACCTCCACATACATGCTGTGGCATGAATGTACCCATACGCATATACCCCCACACATATATACTCACATGTTTGAACACAAAATAAAAATGTTTAAATCTAATAAAAGATTTTCTTTTACTCACTTGTTTCCGAGATGCAATGGGACAGAGCATGTAGTACCATTCCAACAGGTAGAAATATAGGCATAGGAAGGAAAGGTTGGACTCAGCATGGCAGAAACCCAGCAGGGCAAATACTGAGTCCCAAAGTTCCGAGTTAGGTACCTGGGGCGCACGATGGAATCATTTGCTCTCTAAAAAGACTTGAGTGGCCCCACCCCTCCAGCTTGGTCACCGGTGGCACACGGAGACCCTCTCTTGGACATGTTCCATTCTCTGCATGTAGCTTCCCTCAGTGGACATCTCACTGTCAAGACATCTCCAGCATCCTGGAACTTAAGTTTCACCTTCACATCTTTACACAATGGCCTCTCGGGCCTTCCTGGAGGATATCTGACCCTGATACACTCTGCTTGGCCTCAATAGCCATTTGGAGTCCTCATCTAAGCCTACAACCCCGTTCTCAACCACATGGGCATCCCTTTTTTTCTGGTCTGAGATACACACTGACGCTGGGGGTTCACTGTCCTTTATACCCTGGTGTCTTCTCCTTTATCGAATTTCTGAATGTTGC
>NW_026737029.1:0-52392 GCF_949786415.1 Peromyscus eremicus | reverse complement strand
AGCTCGCGTTACAAGAACACACTCTGCTTTTGAGAACAGAGCCCTCTTCTACTCTACTGTGTTTCCTATAGGGCCAGAAGAGAGAGATACTCAGAACAAAAGAACTGTGCTTCCTACACACACGGCGATATCTAGTTCAATTCTGCTTAGGAAACTGACAAGAACAGTAGCTCTTCTCAGTCCAATAAACTGTACTTGCTGGAAACAGACGCGAGTGCTGTTTGCACTGTGTATGGAAATGGGAGCGCAATAGTGACTTTCCATACAGAAAACAACTCTTGCTCGTAGGACCAAAAACTGCATGTGATTCAACTCTATTTTGAACTGGGAAATAAACGCTAGCTCGCCTTACAAGAAAAACACTCTACTTTGAGAAAAGAGCACTCTTCTAATCTACTGTGTTTCCCTATAGGGCCAGAACAGTGAGCTTGCTCAGAACAAAAGAACTGTGCTTCCTAGACACACAGCCATATCTAGTTCAATTCTGCTAGGAAACTGACAAGAACAGTAGATCCTCTTCAGTCCAATACAATGTACATGCTGGAAAGAACGCCAGTACTATTTGACCTGTATATGGACAATGGGACTGCAACAGTGACTCTTCTTACCAGAAACAACTCTTGCTCCTACGACCAGAAACTACATGTGACTCAACTCCATTTAGGACTGGGAAACAAACGCTAGCTCGCCTTACAATAAACACACTCTGCTTTGAGAAAAGAACACTCTTCTACTCTACTGTGTTTCCTATGGGGTCCGAAGAGTGAGCTTGCTCAGAATAAAATAACTGTGCTTTCTACACACCACGGGCCATATCTAGTTCAACTCTGCTTAGGAACTGACAAGAACAGTAGCTCCTCTTCAGTCCAATGCACTGTACTTGCTGGAACAGACGCGAGTGCTATTTGCACTGTGTATGGCAATAGTGACTCTTCTTACCAGAAAACAACTCTTGCTCGTAGGACCAAAACCTGCAATCTGATTCAACTCCATTTAGGACTGGGAAACAAATGCTAGCTCGCCTTACAAGAAGCACACTCTGCTTTTGAGAAAAGAGCACTCTTCTACTCTACTGAGTTTCCTATAGGGCCAGAAGAGAGAGATACTCAGAACAAAAGAACTGTGCTTCCTACACACACGGGCCATATCTAGTTCAACTCTGCTTAGGAAGCCTGACAAGAACAGTAGATCCTCTTCAGTCCAATACACTGTACTTGCTGGGAACAGACACGAGTGCTATTTGCACTGTGTAATGGCAATGTGAGCGCAATAGTGACTTTCCTTACCAGGAAACAAATCTTGCGCGTAGGACCAAAAACTGCATGTGATTCAACTCCATTTAGGACTGTGAAACAAACGAAAGCTCACCTTACAAGAAACACACTCTGCATTTGAGAAAGAGCACTCTTCTACTCTACTGTGTTTCCTATATGGCCAGACCAGTGAGTTTGCTCAGAACAAAAGAACTGTGCTTCCTACAAATACGGCCATATCTAGTTCAATTCTGCTTAGGAAACTGACAAGAACAGTAGATCCTCTTCAGTCCAATACACTGTACATGCTGGGAACAGACGCCAGTGCTATTTGCCCTGTTTATGACAAGGGGAGCGCAATAGTGACTCTTCTTACCAGAAAACGACTCTTGCTCGTAGGACAAGAAACTGCATGTGATTCAACTCCATTTAGGACTGGGAAACAAATGCTAGCTCGCCTTACAAGAAACACACTCTGCTTTTGAGAAAAGTGCACTCTTCTACTCTACTGTGTTTCCTATGGGGTCCCGAACAGTGAGCTTGCTCAGAAAAAAAGAACTGTGCTTCCTACACACACGGGCCATATCTAGTTCAACTCCGCTTTGGAAACTGACAAGAACAGTAGCTCCTCTTCAGTCCAATACACTGTTCTTGCTGGGAACAGACGCGAGTGCTATTTGCACTGTGTATGGCAATAGGAGCACAATAGTGACTCTTCTTATCAGAAAACAACTCTTGCTCATAGGACCAGAAACTGCATGGGATTCAACTCCATTTCTGACTGGGAAACAAACACTAGCTTGCTTTACAAGAAAGGACACTCTGATTTTGAGAAAAGAGCACTCTTCTACTCTACTGTGTTTCCTATGGTGCCCGAACAGTGAGCATTCTCAGAACAAAAGAACTGTGCTTCCTACACACGGGCCATATCTAGTTCACCTCTGCTTAGGAAACTGACATGAACAGTAGCTCCTCTTCAGTCAAATACACTGTACATGCTGGGAACAGACGCCAGTGCTATTTGCCCTAGTATCACAAAGGGAGCGCAATAGTGACTCTACTTAGCAGAAAACAACTCCTTGCTCGTAGGACAGAAACTGCATGTGATTCATATCCATTTAGGATTGGGAAACAAACGCTAGCTCGCCCTTACAAGAAACACACTCTTGCTTTGAGAAAAGAGCACTCTTCTACTCTACTGTGTTTCCTATAGGGCCAGAACAGTGAGCATTCTCAGAACAAAAGAACTGTGCTTCCTACACACAGGGGCCATATCTAGTTCAACTCTGCTTAGGAAACTGACAAGAACAGTAGCTCCGCTTCAGTCCAATACACTGTACTTGCTGGGAACTGACACGAGTGCTATTTGCACTGTGTATGGCAATGGGAGCGCAATAGTGACTTTCTTTACCAGAAAACAACTCTTGCTCGTAGGACCAGAAACTCGCATGTGATTCAACTCCATTTAGGACTGGGAAAAAAAAACGCTAGCTCACCTACAAGAAACACACTCTGCTTTTGAGAAAAGAGCACTCTTCTACTCTACTGTCTTTCCTATGGGGTCCCAACAGTGAGCTTGCTCAGAACAAAAGAACTGTGCTTCCTACACACACGGGGCATATCTAGTTCAACTCTGCTTAGGAAACTGACAAGACAGTAGCTCCTCTTAAGTCCAATACACTGTTCTTGCTGAGAACAGACGCGAGTGCTATTTGCACTGTGTATGGCATTGGGACCGCAATAGTGACTTTCCTTACCAGAAAACAACTCTTGCTCGTAGGACCAAAAACTGGATGTGACTCAACTTCATTTAGGAATGGGAAACAAACTCTAGCTTGCCTTACAAGAAACACACTCTGCTTTTGAGAAAAGAGCACTCTTCTACTCTACTGTGTTTCCTATGGGGTCCGAACAGTGAGCTTGCTCAGAAAAAAAGAACTGTGCTTCCTACACACACGGGCCATATCTAGTTCAACTCTGCTTAGGAAACTGACAAGAACAGTAGCTCCTCTTCAGTCCAATACACTGTAATAGCTGGGAACAGACGCGAGTGCTATTTGCACTGTGTATGGCAATAGGAGCACAATAGTGACTCTTCTTATCAGAAAACAACTCTTGCTCATAGGACCAGAAACTGCATGGGATTCAACTCCATTTTTGACTGGGAAACATACACTAGCTCGCCTTACAAGAAAGACAATCTGATTTTGAGAAAAGAGCACTCTTCTACTCTACTGTGTTTCCTATGGGGTCGGAATAGTGAGCTTGCTCAGAACAAAAGAAATGTGCTTCCTACACATAGGGGCCATATCTAGTTCAACTCTACTTAGGAAACTGACAACAGTAGCTCCGCTTCAGTCCAATACACTGTACATGCTGGGAACACACGCGAGTGCTATTTGCACTGTGTATGGCAATGGGAGTGCCATAGTGACTTTCCTTACCAGAAAACAACTCTTGCTCGTAGGACCAAAAACTGCATGTGATTCAACTCCATTTAGGACTCGGAAACAAACGCTAGCTCACCTTACAGGAAACACACTCTGCTTTTGAGAAAAGAGCACTCATCTACTAGACTGTGTTTCCTATGTGGTCCGAACAGTGAGCTTGCTCAGAACAAAAGAACTGTGCTTCCTAGAAACACGGGCCATATCTAGTTCAACTCTGCTTAGGAAGCTGACAAGAACATTAGCTCCGCTTCAGTCCAACTCACTGCACTTGCTGGGAACAGACACGAGTGCTATTTGCACTGTGTATGGCAATGGGAGCGCAATAGTGACTTTCCTTACCAGAAAACAACTCTTGCTCGTAGGACCAAAAACTGCATGTGATTCAACTCCATTTAGGACTGGGAAACAAACGCTAGCTCACCTTACAAGAAACACACTCTGCGTTTGAGAAAAGAGCACTCTTCTACTCTACTGTGTTTCCTATATGGCCAGAACAGTGAGTTTGCTCAGAACAAAAGAACTGTGCTTCCTACAAATACGGCCATATCTAGTTCAATTCTGCTTAGGAAACTGACAAGAACAGTAGATCCTCTTCAGTCCAATACACTGTACATGCTGGGAACAGACGCCAGTGCTGTTTGCCCTGTGTCTGGCAATGGGAGTGCAATAGTGACTTTCCTTACCAGAAAACAACTCTTGCTCGTAAGACCAAAAACAGGATGTGATTCAACTCCGTTTAGGACAGGGAAACAAACGCTAGCTCGCCTTACAAGAAACACACTCTGCTTTTGAGAAAAGAGCACTCTTCTACTCTACTGTGTTTCCTATGTGGTCCGAACAGTGAGCTTGCTCAGAACAAAAGAACTGTGCTTCCTACACACGGGCCATATCTAGTTCAACTCTGCTTAGGAAACTGACAAGAACGGTAGATCCTCTTCAGTCCAATACACTGTACTTGCTAGGAACACACGCGAGTGCTATTTGCACTGTGTATGGCAATAGTGACTCTTCTTACCAGAAAACAACTCTTGCTCGTAGGAACAAAAACTGCATGGGATTCAACTCCATTTAGGACTGGGAAACAAATGCTAGCTCCCCTTACAAGAAACACACTCTGCTTTTGAGAAAAGAGCACTCTTCTACTCTACTGTGTTACCTATAGAGCCAGATGAGAGAGATACTCAGAACAAAAGAACTGTGCTTCCTACACACACGGGCCATATCTAGTTCATCTCTGCTTAGGAAACTGACAAGAACAGTAGCTCTTCTTCAGTCTAATACACTGTACTTGCTGGAAAAAGACGCGAGTGCTGTTTGCACTGTGTATGGAAATGGGAGCGCAATAGTGACTTTCCTTACCAGAAAACAACTCTTGCTCGTAGGACCAAAAACTGCATGTGATTCAACTCTATTTTGAACTGGGAAATAAACGCTAGCTCGCCATACAAGAAACACACTCTGCTTTGAGTAAAGAGCACTCTTCTAATCTACTGTGTTTCCTATAGGGCCAGAACAGTGAGCTTGCTCAGAACAAAAGAACTGTGCTTCCTACACACACAGCCATATCTAGTTCAATTCTGCTTAGGAAACTGACAAGAACAGTAGATCCTCTTCAGTCCAATACAACGTACATGCTGGAAACGAACGCCAGTACTATTTGCCCTGTATATGACAATGGGACTGCAACAGTGACTCTTCTACCAGAAAACAACTCTTGCTCCTACGACCAGAAACTACATGTGACTCAACTCCATTTAGAACTGGGAAACAAACGCTAGCTCGCCTTACAAGAAACACACTCTGCTTTTGAGAAAAGAGCACTCTTCTACTCTATTGTGTTTCCTATGGGTTCCGAATAGTCAGCTTGCTCAGAACAAAAGAACTGTGCTTCCTACACACATGGGGCATATCTAATTCAACTCTGCTTAGGAAAGTGACAAGAACAGTAGCTCCTCTTCAGTCCAATACACTGTACATGCTGGGAATAGATGCTAGTGCTATTTGCCCTGTGTAAGGCAATGGGAGCGCAATAGTGACTCTTCTTACCAGGAAACAACTCCTGCTCGTAGGACCAGAAACTGCATGTGACTCAACTCCATTTAGGACTGGGAAACAAACGCTAGCTCACCTTACAAGGAACACAATCTGCTTTTGAGAAATGAGCACTCTTATACTCTACTGTGTTTCCTATGGGGTCCGAACATTGAGCTTGATAAGAACAAAAGAACTGTGCTTCCTACACACATGGGCCATATCTACTTCAACTCTGCTTAGGAAAGTGACAAGAAGAGTAGCTCCTCCTCAGTCCAATACACTGTACTTGCTGGGAAAAGACGCGAGTGCTATTTGCACTGTGTAATGCAATGGGAGCACAATAGTGACTTTCTTTACCAGAAAAAACTCTTGCTCATAGGACCAGAAACTGCATGGGATTCAACTCCATTTCTGACTGGGAAACAAACACTAGCTCGCCTTACAAGAAACACACTCTGCTTTTGAGAAAAGAGCACTCTTCTACTCTACTGTGTTTCTTATGGGGTCCATACAGTGAGCTTGCTCAGAACAAAAGAACTGTGCTTCCTACACACAGGGGCCATATCTAGTTCAACTCTGCTTAGGAAAGTGACAAGAACAGTAGCTCCTCTTCAGTCCAATACACTGTACATGATGGGGACAGATGCCAGTGCTATTTGCCCTGTGTATGACAATGGTAGCACAATAGTGCCTCTTGTTACAAGAAAACAACTCTTGCTCGTAGGACTAGAAACTGCATGTGATTCATCTCCATTTAAGACCGGGTAACAAACAATAGCTCGCCTTATGAGAAACACTCTCTGCTTTTGAGAAAAGAGCACTCTTCTACTCTACTGTGTTTCCTATGGTGTCCGAACATTGAGCTTTCTCAGAACTAAAGAACTGTGCTTCCTACACACAATGGCCATATCTAGTTCAACTCTGCTTAGGAAACTGACAAGAACAGTACTTCCTCTTCAGTCCAATACACTGTACTTGCTGGGAACACACGCGAGTGCTATTTGCACTTTGTAATGCAATGGGAGCGCAATAGTGACTTTCTATACCAGAAAACAACTGTTGCTCATAGGACCAGAAACTGCATGGAATTCAACTCAATTTCTGACTGGGAAACAAACACTAGCTCACGATACAAGAAACACACTCTGCTTTTGAGAAAAGAGCACTCTTCTAATCTATTGTGTTTCCTATGAGGTCGGAACAGTGAGCTTGCTCAGAACAAAAGAACTGTGCTTCCTACACACACGGCCATATCTAGTTCAGCTGTGCTTAGGAAACTGACAAGAACAGTAGCTCCTCTTCAGTCCAATACACTGTACTTGCTGGGAACAGACGCGAGTGCTATTTGCACTCTGTTTGGCAATGGGAGCACAATAGTGACTCTTCTTACCAGAAAACAACTCTTGCTCGTAGGACCAGAAACTGCATTGGATTCAACTCCATTTCTAACTGGGAAACAAACACTAACTCGCCTTACAGGTAACACACTCTGCTTTTGAGAAAGAGCACTCTTCTACTCTACAGTGTTTCCTATGGGGTCCGAACAGTGAGCTTGCTCAGAACAAAAGAACCGTGCTTCCTACACACACAGATATCTAGTTCAACTGTGCTTAGGAAACTGACAAGAACAGTAGCTCCTCTTCAGTCCAATACACTTTACTTGCTGGGAACAGACGCGAGTGCTATTTGCACTGTGTATGGCAATGGGAGCACAATAGTGACTCTTCTTACCAGAAAACAACTCTTGCTCATAGGACCAGAAACTGCATGGGATTCAACTAAATTTCTTACTTGGAAACAAACACTAGCTCGCCTTACAAGAAACAAACTCTGCTTTTGAGAAAAGAGCTCTCTTCTACTCTATTGTGTTTCCTATGTGGTCCGAACAGTTAGCTTGCTCAGAAGAAAAGAACTGTGCTTCCCACACACGGGCCATATCTAGTTCAACTCTGCTTAGGAAACTGACAAGAACAGTAGCTCCTCTTCAGTCCAATACATTGTACTTGCTGGGAACACAAGCGAGTGCTATATGCACTGTGTAATGCAATGGGAGCGCAATAGTGACTTTCCTTACCAGAAAACAACTCTTGCTTGTAGGACCAGAAAATGCATGGGATTCAACTCCATTACTGACTGCGAAACAAACACTGGCTCGCCTTACAAGAAACACACTCTGCTTTTTAGAAAAGAGCACTCTTCTACTCTACTGTGTTTCTTATGAGGTCCGAACAGTGACCTTGCTCAGAACAAAAGAACTGTGCTTCCTACACACGGGACATATCTAGTTCAATTCCGCTTATGAAACTGACAAGAACATTAGCTCCTCTTCAATCCAATACACTGTAATTGCTGGGAACAGACGCGAGCGCTATTTGTACTGTGTATGGCAATGGGATCTCAATAGTGACTCTTCTTACCAGAAAACAAGTCTTGCTCGTAGGACCAGAATCTGCATGTGACTCAACTACATTTAGTAATGGGAAACAAACGCTAGCTCGCCTTACAAAAAACACACTCTGCTTTTGAGAAAAGAGCACTCTTCTACTCTACTGTGTTTCCTATAGGGCCAGAACAGTGAGCTTGCTCAGAACAAAAGAACTGCGCTTCCTACACACACGGGCCATATCTAGTTCAATTCTGCTTAGGAAACTGACAAGAACAGTAGCTCCTCTTCAGACCAATACACTGTACTTGCTGGGAACACACGCGAGTGCTATTTGCACTGTGTAATGCAATGGGAGCACAATAGTGACTTTCATTATCAGAAAACGACTCTTGCTTGTAGGACCAGAAACTGCATGGGATTCAACTCCATTTCTGACTGGAAAACAAACACTAGCTCGCCTTACAAGAAAACAGTCTGCATTTGAGAAAAGAGCACTCTTCTACTCTACTGTGTTTCCTATGGGGACGGAACAGTGAGCTTGCTCACTGGGAAACTGTGCTTCCGACACACACGGTTTTTTGTAAGGCTCGCCTTACAAGAAACACAATCTGCTTTTTAGAAAATAGCAGTCTTCTACTCTACTGTGTTTCTTATGGTGTCCATACAGTGAGCTTGCTCAGAACAAAAGAACTGTGCTTCCTACACACACGGGCCATATCTAGTTCAAATCTGCTTAGGAAACTGATGGGAACAGTAGCTCCTCTTCAGTCCAATACACTGTACTTGCTGGGAACAGACGTGAGTGCTATTTGCACTGTGTATGGCAATGGGAGCAGAATAGTGACTCCTCTTACCAGAAAACAACATTGCTCGTAGGACCAGAAACTGCATGGGATTCAACTCCATTTCTGACTGGGAAACAAACACTAGCTCGCCTTACAAGAAACTCACTCTGCATTTGAGAAAAGAGCACTCTTCTACTCTAATGTGTTTCCTATAGGGCCAGAACAGTGAGCTTGCTCAGAAAAAAAGAACTGTGCTTCCTACACACATGGGCCATATCTACTTCAACTCTGCTTAGGAAACTGACAAGAACAGTAGCTCCTCTTCAGTCCAATACACTGTACTTGCTGGAAAAAGACGCCAGTGCTGTTTGCACTGTGTATGGAAATGGGAGCTCAATAGTGAATTTCCTTACCAGAAAACAACTCTTGCTCGTAGGACCAAAAACTGCATGTGAGTCAACGCCATTTAGGACTGGGAAACAAACGCTAGCTCGCCTTACAAGAAACACACCCTGCTTTTGAGAAAAGAGCACTCTTCTACTCTACTGTGTTTCCTATAGGGCCAGAACAGTGAGTTTGCTCAGAACAAAAGAACTGTTCTTCCTACACACACGGGCCATATCTAGTCCAATTCTGCTTAGGAAACTGAAAAGAACAGTAGATCCTCTTCAATCCAATACACTGTACATGCTGGGAGCAGATGCCAGTGCTATTTGCCCTGTGTATGACAATGGGAGTGCAATAGTGTCTCTTCTTACCAGAAAAAAACTCTTGCTCGTAGGACTAGAAACTGCATGTGATTCAACTCCATTTAGGACTGGGAAACAAACACTAGCTCACCTTACAAGAAACACACTCTGCTTTTGCGAAAAAAGCACTCTTCTACTCTACTGTGATCCCTATGGGTTGCGAACAGTGAGCTTGCTCAGAAGAAACGAACTGTGGTTCCTACAGACACGGGTCATATCTAGTTCAACTCTGCGTAGGAAACTGACAAGAACAGTGGCTCCTCTTCAGTCCTATACACTGTACTTGCTGGGAACACACGCGAGTGCTATTTGCACTCTGTAATGCAATGGGAGCACATAAGTGACTTTCCTTATCAGAAAACGACTCTTGTCTGTAGGACCAGAAACTGCATGGGATTCAACCCCATTTCTGACTGGGAAACAAACACTAGCTCGCCTTACAAGAAACACAATCTCCATTTGAGAAAAGAGCAGTCTTTTACTCTACTGTGTTTCTTATGGGGTCCGAACAGTGAGCTTGCTAAGAACAAAAGCACTGTGCTTCCTGCACACACGGGCCATATCTAGTTCAATTCTGCTCAGGAAACTGAAAAGAACAGTAGATCCTCTTCAGACCAATACACTGTACTTGCTGGGAGAAGACGCAAGTGCTGTTTGCACTGTGTATGTCAATGGGAGCACAATAGTGACTCTTCTTACCAGAAAATAACTCTTGCTCATAGGACTAGAAAATGAATGTGATTCAACTCCATTTAGGTCTGGGAAACAAACGCTAGCTCGCTTTACTAGAAACACACTCTGCTTTTGAGAAAAGAGCACTCGTCTACTCTACTGTGTTTCCTATGGGGTCCGAACAGTGAGCTTGCTCAGAACAAAGAACTGTGCTTCCTACACACACGGGCCATAACTAGTTAAACTCTGCTTAGGAAACTGACAAGAACAGTAGCTCCTCTTCAGTCCAATACACTGTACTTGCTGGGAACAGATGCCAGTGCTATTTGCAATGTGTATGGCAATGGGAGCACAATAGTGACTCTTCTTACCAGAAAACAACTCTTGCTCCCAGGACCAGAAACTGCATGTGACACAACTCCATTTAGGACTGGGAAACAAACGCTAGCTCGCCTTACAAGAAACACACTCTGCTTTTGAGAAAAGAGCATTCTTCTACTCTACTGTGTTTCCTATAGGGCCAGAACAGTGAGGTTGCTCAGAACAAAAGAACTGTGCTTCCTACACACACGGGCCATATCTAGTCCAATTCTGCTTAGGAAACTGAAAAGAACAGTAGATCCTCTTCAGTCTAATACACTGTACTTGCTGGGAAAAGATGCGAGTGCTATTTGCACTGTGTATGGCAATGGGAGCACAGTAGTGACTCTTCTTACCAGAAAACAACTCTTGCTCCTAGGACCAGAAACTGCATGTGACACAACTCCATTTAGGACTGGGAAACAAACGCTAGCTCGCCTTTCAAGAAACACACTCTGCTTTTGAGAAAAGAGCATTCTTCTACTCTACTGTGTTTCCTATAGGGCCAGAACAGTGAGGTTGCTCAGAACAAAAGAACTGTGCTTCCTACACACACGGGCCATATCTAGTCCAATTCTGCTTAGGAAACTGAAAAGAACAGTAGATCCTCTTCAGTCTAATACACTGTACTTGCTGGGAAAAGATGCGAGTGCTATTTGCACTGTGTATGGCAATGGGAGCACAGTAGTGACTCTTCTTACCAGAAAACAACTCTTGCTCCTAGGACCAGAAACTGCATGTGACACAACTCCATTTAGGACTGGGAAACAAACGCTAGCTCGCCTTTCAAGAAACACACTCTGCTTTTGAGAAAAGATCACTCATCTACTCTACTGTGTTTCCTACAGTGCCAGAACAGTGAGCTTGCTCAGAACAAAAGAACTGTGCTTCCTACACACACGGGCCATATCTAGTCCAATTCTCATTAAAAAACTGAAAAGAACAGTAGATCCACTTCAGTCCAATACACTGTACATGCTGGGAGCAGATGCCAGTGCTATTTGCCCTGTGTATGACAATGGGAGCGCAATAGTGTCTCTTCTTACCAGAAAACAACTCTTGCTCGTAGGATTAGAAAATGCATGTGATTCAACTCCATTTAGGACCAGGAAACAAACGCTAGCTCGCCTTTCAAGAAACACACTCTGCTTTTGAGAAAAGAGCACTCGTCTACTCTACTGTGTTTCCTATGGGGTCCGAACAGTGAGCTAGCTCAGAACAAAGAACTGTGCTTCCTACACACACGGGCCATATCTAGTTAAACTCTGCTTAGGAAACTGACAAGAACAGTAGCTCCTCTTCAGTCCAATACACTGTACATGCTGGGAGCAGATGCCAGTGCTATTTGCCCTGTGTATGACAAAGGGAGCGCAATAGTGTTTCTTCTTACCAGAAAACAACTCTTGCTCGTAGGATTACAAAATGCATGTGATTCAACTCCATTTATGACCGGGAAACAAATGCTAGCTCGCTTTACAAGAAACACACTCTGCTTTTGAGAAAAGAGCACTCTTCTACTCTATTGTGTTTCCTATGGAGTCCGAACAGGGACCTTGCTCAGAACAAAAGAACTGTGATTCCTACACACACGGGCCATATCTAGTTAAACTCTGCTTAGTAAACTGACAAGAACAGTAGATACTCTTCAGTCCAATACACTGTACTTGCTGGGAAGTTACGCGAGTGCTATTTGCACTGTGTATGGCAAAGGGTACGCCATAGTGACTTTCCATAACAGAAAACAACTATTGCTCGTAGGACCAAAAACTGCATGTGATTCAACTCCATTTAGAACTGGGAAATAAACGCTAGCTCGCCTTACAAGAAACACACTCTGCTTTTGAGAAAAGAGCACTCTTCTACTCTACTGTGTTTCCTATAGGGCCAGAACAGTGAGCTTGCTCAGAAAAAAAAAAGGAACTGTGCTTCCTACACACACGGGCCATATCTAGTTAAACTCTGCTTAGGAAACTGACAAGAACAGTAGCTCCTCTTCAGTCCAATACACTGTACATGCTGGGAGCAGATGCCAGTGCTATTTGCCCTGTGTATGACAATGGGAGCGCAATAGTTTCTCTTCTTACCAGAAAACCACTCTTGCTAGTAGGACTAGAAAATGCATGTGATTCAACTCCATTTATGACCGGGAAACAAATGCTAGCTCGCTTTACAAGAAACACACTCTGCTTTTGAGAAAAGAGCACTCTTCTACTCTATTGTGTTTCCTATGGGGTCCTGAACAGGGACCTTGCTCAGAACAAAAGAACTGTGATTCCTACACACACGGGCCATATCTAGTTAAACTCTGCTTAGTAAACTGACAAGAACAGTAGATACTCTTCAGTCCCAATACACTGTACTTGCTGGGAACTAATGCCAGTGCTATTTGCACTGTGTATGGCAATTTGAGCACAAAGGTGACTCTTCTTACCAGAAAACAACTCTTGATCCCAGGACCAGAAACTGCATGTGACACAACTCCATTTAGGACTGGGAAACTAACGCTAGCTTGCCTTACAAGAAACACACTCTGCTTTTGAGAAAAGAGCACTCTTCTACACTACTGTGTTTCCTATAGGGACAGAACAGTGAGCTTGCTCAGAACTAAAGATCTGTGCTTCCTACACACAAGTGCCATATCTAGTTCAACTCTGCTTAGGAAACTGACAAGAACAGTAGCTCCTCTTCAGTCCTATACACTGTACTTGCTTGGAACACACGCGAGTGCTTTTTGCACTGTGTATGGCAATGGGAGCACAATAGTGACTCTTCTTACCCGAAAACTACTCTTCTCGTAGGACCAGAAACTGCATGTGATTCAACTCCATTTAGGACTGTGAAACAAACACTAGCTCGCCTTATGAGAAACACACTCTGCATTTGAGAAAAGAGCACTCTTCTACTCTACTGTGTTTCCTATGTGGTCCGAACAGTGAGCTTGCTCAGAACAAAAGAACTGTGATTCCTACACACACGGGACATATCTAGTTCAACTCTGCTTAGTAAACTGACAAGAACAGTAGATACTCTTCAGTCCAATACACTGTACTTGCTGGGAAGTTACGCGAGTGCTATTTGCACTGTGTATGCAAAGGGTGCGCCATAGTGACTTTCCATAACAGAAAACAAACTATTGCTCGTAGGACCAAAAACTGCATGTGATTCAACTCCATTTAGAACTGGGAATAAACGCTAGCTCGCCTTACAAGAAACACACTCTGCTTTTGAGAAAAGAGCACTCTTCTACTCTACTGTGTTTCCTATAGGGCCAGAACAGTGAGCTTGCTCAGAAAAAAAAAAAGGAACTGTGCTTCCTACACACACGGCCATATCTAGTTCAATTCTGCTTAGGAAACTGACAAGAACAGTAGATCCTCTTCAGTCCAATTACACCGTACATGCTGGGAACGGACGCCAGTGCTATTTGCCCTGTATATGACAATGGGACCGCAATAGTGACTCTTCTTACGCAGAAAAAAACTCTTGCTCATAGGACCAGAAACTGCATGTGACTCAACTCCATTTAGGACTGGAAACAAACGCTAGTTCGCCCTTACAAGAAACACACTCTGCTTTTGAGAAAAGAGCACTCTTCTACTCTACTGTGTTTCCTATGGGGTCCAAACAGTGAGCTTGCTCAGAACAAAATAACTGTGCTTTCCTACACACACGAGCCATATCTAGTTCAACTCTGCTTAGGAAACTGACAAGAACAGTAGCTCCTCTTCAGTCCAATACACTGTACTTGCTGGGAACAGACGCGAGTGCTTTTTGCACTGTGTATGGCAATGGGAGCGCAATAGTGACTCTTCTTACCAGAAAACAACTCTTGCTCGTAGGACCAGAAACTGCATGGGATTCAACTCAATATCTGACTTGGAAGCAAACACTAGCTTGCCTTACAAGAAACACTCTGCTTTTGACAAAAGAGCACTCTTCTACTCTACTGTGTTTCTTATGGTGTCCGAACAGTGACCTTGCTCAGAACAAAAGAACTGTGCTTCCCACACATATGGGACATATCTAGTTGATCTCTGCTTAGGAAACTGACAAGAACAGTAGCTCCTCTTCAGTCCAATACACTGTACTTGCTGGGAACAGACGCGTGTGCTATTTGCACTGTGTATGGCAATGGGAGCTCAATAGTGACTCTTCTTACCAAAAAACAACTCTTGCTCGTAGGACCAGAAACTGCATGGGACTCAACTCCATTTAGGACTGGGAAACAAATGCTAGCTCGCCTTACAAGAAACACACTCTGCTTTTGAGAAAAGAGCACTCTTCTACTCTAATGTGTTTCCTATAGGGTCAGAACAGTGAGCTTGCTCAGAACAAAAGAACGGTGCTTCCTACACACACGGGCCGTATCTAGTTCAACTTTGCTTAGGAAACTGACAAGAACAGTACCTCCTTTTCAGTCATATACACTGTACTTGCTGGATACAGACGCGAGTGCTTTTTGCACTGTGTATGGAAATGGGAGCGCAATAGTGACTTTCCTTACCAGAAAACAACTCTTGCTCATAGGACCAAAAACTCCATGATATTAAAATCCATTTAGGACTGGGAAACAAATGGTAGCTCGCCTTACAAGAAACACACTCTGCTTTGAGTAAAGAGCACTCTTCTACTCTACTGTGTTTCCTATAGGGCCAGAAGAGAGAGATACTCAGAACAAAAGAACTGTGCTTCCTACATACACGGGCCATATCTAGTTCAACTCTGCTTTGGAAACTGACAAGAACTGTAGCTCCTCTTCAGTCCAATACACTGTACTTGCTGGGAACAGACGCGAGTGCTATTTGCACTGTGTATGACAATGGGAGCACAATAGTGACTCTTCTTACCAGAAAACAAACTCTTGCTCGTAGGACCACAAACTGCATGTGATTCAACTCCATTTAGGACTGGGAAACAAACGCTACCTCGCCTTACGAGAAACACACTCTGCTTTTGAGAAAAGAGCACTCTTCTACTCTACTGTGTTTCCTATATGGCCAGAACAGTGAGCTTGCCTCAGAACAAAAGAACTGTGCTTCCTACACACAGCGGCCATATCTAGTTCAACTCTGCTTAGGAAAGTGACAAGAACAGGAGCTCCTCTTCAGTCCAATACACTGTACATGCTGGGAAACAGATGCCATTGTTATTTGCCCTGTGTATGACAATGAGAGCACAATAGTGACTGTTCTTACGAAGAAACAACTCTTGCTCGTAGGCAGAAACTGCATGTGATTCAACTCCATTTAGGACTGGGAAACATACGCTAGCTCGCCTTACAAGAAACACACTCTGCTTTTGAGAAAAGAGCACTCTTCTACTCTACTGTGCTTCCTATAGGGCCAGAACAGTGAGCTTGCTCAGAACAAAAGAACTGTGCTTCCTGCACACACGAGCCATATCTAGTTCAACTCTGCTTAGGAAACTGACAAGAACAGTAGCTCCTCTTCAGTCCAATACACTGTACTTGCTGGAAACAGACACGATTGCTGTTTGCACTGTGTATGGAAATGGGAGCACAATAGTGACTTTCCTTACCAGAAAACAACTCTTCCTCGTAGGACTAAAAACTGCATATGATTCAACTCCATTTAGGACTGGGAAACAAACGGTAGGTCGCCTTACAAGAAACACACTCTGCTTTTGATAAAAGAGCACTCTTCTACTCTACTGTGTTTCCTATAGGGCCAGAAGAGTGAGCTTGCTCAGAAAAAAAAAAAAAGAACTGTGCTTCCTACACACACGGCCATATCTCGTTAAATTCTGCTTAGGAAACTGACAAGAATAGGAGATCTAGTTCAGTCCAATACACTGTACTTGCTGGGAACACTCTAGAGTGCTATTTGCACTGTGTAATGCAATGGGAGCACAATAGTGACTTTCCTTATCAGAGAACGACTCTTGCTTGTAGGACCAGAAACTGCATGGGATTCCACTCCATTTCTGACTGGGAAACAAACACTAGCTCGCCTTACAAGAAACACAATCTGCTTTTGAGAAAAGATCAGTCTTCTTCTCTACTGTGTTTCTTATGGGGTCCGTACAGTGAGCTTGCTCAGAACAAAAGAACTGTGCTTCCTACACACACGGGCCATATCTACTTCAACTCTGCTTAGGAAACTGACAAGAATAGTAGGTCCTCTTCAGTCCAATACACTGTACTTGCTGGGAACACACGCGAGTGCTATTTGCACTGTGTATGGCAATAGTGACTCTTCTTTGCAGAAGACAACTCTTGCTCGTAGGACCAAAAACTGCATGGGATTCAACTCCATTTAGGACTGGGAAACAAATGCTAGCTCCCCTTCCAAGAAACACACTCTGCTTTTGAGAAAAGAGCACTCTTCTACAATACTGTGTTTCCTATAGGGCCAGAAGAGAGAGATACTCAGAACAAAAGAACTGTGCTTCCTACACACACGGGGCATATCTAGTTCAACTCTGCTTAGGAAACTGACAAGAACAGGAGCTCCTCTTCAGTCCAATACACTGTACTTGCTGAAAACAGACGCGAATGCTGTTTGCACTGTGTATGGAAATGGGAGCGCAATAGTGACTTTCCATACCAGAAAACAACTCTTGCTTGTAGGATCAAATACTGCATGTGATTCAACTCTATTTTGAACTGGGAAATAAACGTTAGCTCGCCTTACAAGAAACACACTCTGCTTTGAGTAAAGAGCACTCTTCTACTCTACTGTGTTTCCTATAGGACCAGAACAGTGAGATTGCTCAGAAAAAAAGAACTGTGCTTCCTGCACACACAGCCATATCTAGTTCAATTCTGCTTAGGAAACTGACAAGAACAGTAGATCCTCTTCAGTCCAATACAACGTACATGCTGGAAACGAACGCCAGTACTATTTGCCCTGTATATGACAATGGGACCGCAACAGTGACTCTTCTTACCAGAAAACAACTCTTGCTCGTAGGACCAGAAACTGCATGGGATTCAACTCAGTATCTGACTTGGAAGTAAACACTAGCTTGCCTTACAAGAAACACTCTGCTTTTGACAAAAAAGCACTCTTCTACTCTACTGTGTTTCTTGTGGTGTCCGAACAGTGACCTTGCTCAGAGCAAAAGAACTGTGCTTCCTACACACATGGGACATATCTAGTTGATCTCTGCTTAGGAAACTGACAAGAACAGTATCTCCTCTTCAGTCCAATACACTGTACTTGCTGGGAACAGACGGGAGTGCTATTTGCACTGTGTATGGCAATGGGAGCTCATTAGTGACTCTTCTTACCACAAAACAACTCTTGCTCGTAGGACCAGAAACTGCATGTGACTCAACTCCATTTAGGACTGGGAAACATACGCTAGCTCGCCTTACAAGAAACACACTCTGCTTTTGAGAAAAGAGCACTCTTCTACTCTACTGTGTTTCCTATAGGGCCAGAACAGTGAGCTTGCTCAGAACAAAAGAACGGTGCTTCCTACACACGGGCCATATCTAGTTCAACTTTGCTTAGGAAACTGACAAGAACAGTACCTCCTTTTCAGTCAAATACACTGTACTAGCTGGATACAGACGCAAGTGCTGTTTGCACTGTGTATGTCAATGGGAGCACAATAGTGACTCTTCTTACCAGAAAATAACTCTTGCTCATAGAACTAGAAAATGCATGTGATTCAACTCCATTTAGGACTGGGAAACAAACGCTAGCTCGCTTTACTAGAAACACACTCTGCTTTTGAGAAAAGAGCACTCGTCTACTCTACTGTGTTTCCTATGGGGTCCAAACAGTGAGCTTGCTAAGAACAAAGAACTGTGCTTCCTACACACACGGGCCATAACTAGTTAAACTCTGCTTAGGAAACTGACAAGAACAGTAGCTCCTCTTCAGTCCAATACACTGTACTTGCTGGGAACAGATGCCAGTGCTATTTGCACTGTGTATGGCAATGGGAGCACAATAGTGACTCTTCTTACCAGAAAACAACTCTTGCTCCCAGGACCAGAAACTGCATGTGACACAACTCCATTTAGGACTGGGAAACAAACGCTAGCTGGCCTTACAAGAAACACACTCTGCTTTTGAGAAAAAAGCATTCTTCTACTCTACTGTGTTTCCTATAGGGCCAGAACAGTGAGCTTGCTCAGAACAAAAGAACTGTGCTTCCTACACAAACGGGCCATATCTAGTCAAATTCTGCTTAGGAAACTGAAAAGAACAGTAGATCCTCTTCAGTCCAATACACTGTACTTGCTGGGAAAAGACGCGAGTGCTATTTACACTGTGTATGGCAATGGGAGCACAGTAGTGACTCTTCTTACCAGAAAACAACTCTTGCTCCTAGGACCAGAAACTGCATGTGACACAACTCCATTTAGGTCTGGGAAACAAATGCTAGCTCGCCTTTCAAGAAACACACTCTGCTTTTGAGAAAAGATCACTCTTCTACTCTACTGTGTTTCCTATAGTGCCAGAACAGTGAGCTTGCTCAGAACAAAAGAACTGTGCTTCCTACACACACGGGCCATACCTAGTCCAATTCTCCTTAAAAAACTGAAAAGAACAGTAGATCCACTTCAGTCCAATACACTGTACATGCTGGGAGCAGATGCCAGTGCTATTTGCCCTGTGTATGACAATGGGAGCGCAATAGTGTCTCTTCTTACCAGAAAACAACTCTTGCTCGTAGGATTAGAAAATGCATGTGATTCAACTCCATTTGGGACCAGGAAACAAACGCTAGCTGGCCTTTCAAGAAACA
The DNA here is from genome assembly GCF_949786415.1 of Peromyscus eremicus. Taxonomy (NCBI): domain Eukaryota; kingdom Metazoa; phylum Chordata; class Mammalia; order Rodentia; family Cricetidae; genus Peromyscus; species Peromyscus eremicus. The sequence continues at coordinate 32,979 of NW_026737029.1, read as the reverse complement.
CACTCTGCTTTTGAGAAAAGAGCACTCGTCTACTCTACTGTGTTTCCTATGGGGTCCGAACAGTGAGCTAGCTCAGAACAAAGAACTGTGCTTCCTACACACACGGGCCATATCTAGTTAAACTCTGCTTAGGAAACTGACAAGAACAGTAGCTCCTCTTCAGTCCAATACACTGTACATGCTGGGAGCAGATGCCAGTGCTATTTGCCCTGTGTATGACAATGGGAGCAAAATAGTGTCTCTTCTTACCAGAAAACCACTCTTGCTAGTAGGACTAGAAAATGCATGTGATTCAACTCCATTTATGACCGGGAAACAAATGCTAGCTCGCTTTACAAGAAACACACTCTGCTTTTGAGAAAAGAGCACTCTTCTACTCTATTGTGTTTCCTATGGGGTCCGAACAGGGACCTTGCTCAGAACAAAAGAACTGTGATTCCTACACACACGGGCCATATCTAGTTAAACTCTGCTTAGTAAACTGACAAGAACAGTAGATACTCTTCAGTCCAATACACTGTACTTGCTGGGAAGTTACGCGAGTGCTATTTGCACTGTGTATGTCAAAGGGTACGCCATAGTGACTTTCCATAACAGAAAACAACTATTGCTCGTAGGACCAAAAACTGCATGTGATTCAACTCCATTTAGAACTGGGAAATAAACGCTAGCTCGCCTTACAAGAAACACACTCTGCTTTTGAGAAAAGAGCACTCTTCTACTCTACTGTGTTTCCTATAGGGCCAGAACAGTGAGCTTGCTCAGAAAAAAAAAAAGGAACTGTGCTTCCTACACACACGGGCCATATCTAGTTAAACTTTGTTTAGTAAACTGACAAGAACAGTAGCTCCTCTTCAGTCCAATACACTGTACTTGCTGGAAACAGACGCGAATGCTGTTTGCACTGTGTATGGAAATGGGAGCACAATAGTGACTTTCCTTACCAGAAAACAACTCTTCCTCATAGGACTAAAAACTGCATATGATTCAACTCCATTTAGGACTGGGAAACAAACGGTAGGTCGCCTTACAAGAAACACACTCTGCTTTTGAGAAAAGAGCACTCTTCTACTCTACTGTGTTTCCTATAGGGCCAGAAGAGTGAGCTTGCTCAGAAAAAAAAAAAAAGAACTGTGCTTCCTACACACACGGCCATATCTCGTTAAATTCTGCTTAGGAAACTGACAAGAATAGGAGATCTAGTTCAGTCCAATACACTGTACTTGCTGGGAACACTCTAGAGTGCTATTTGCACTGTGTAATGCAATGGGAGCACAATAGTGACTTTCCTTATCAGAGAACGACTCTTGCTTGTAGGACCAGAAACTGCATGGGATTCCACTCCATTTCTGACTGGGAAACAAACACTAGCTCGCCTTACAAGAAACACAATCTGCTTTTGAGAAAAGATCAGTCTTCTACACTACTGTGTTTCTTATGGGGTCCGAACAGTGAGCTTGCTCAGAACAAAAGAACTGTGCTTCCTACACACACGGGCCATATCTACTTTAACTCTGCTTAGGAAACTGACAAGAACAGTAGGTCCTCTTCAGTCCAATACACTGTACTTGCTGGGAACACACGCGAGTGCTATTTGCACTGTGTATGGCAATAGTGACTCTTCTTTGCAGAAGACAACTCTTGCTCGTAGGACCAAAAACTGCATGGGATTCAACTCCATTTAGGACTGGGAAACAAATGCTAGCTCCCCTTCCAAGAAACACACTCTGCTTTTGAGAAAAGAGCACTCTTCTACAATACTGTGTTTCCTATAGGGCCAGAAGAGAGAGATACTCAGAACAAAAGAACTGTGCTTCCTACACACACGGGCCATATCTACTTCAACTCTGCTTAGGAAACTGACAAGAACAGTAGCTCCTCTTCAGTCCAATACACTGTACTTGCTGGAAACAGACGCGAATGCTGTTTGCACTGTGTATGGAAATGGGAGCGCAATAGTGACTTTCCATACCAGAAAACAACTCTCGCTTGTAGGACCAAATACTGCATGTGATTCAACTCTATTTTGAACTGGGAAATAAACGTTAGCTCGCCTTACAAGAAACACACTCTGCTTTGAGTAAAGAGCACTCTTCTACTCTACTGTGTTTCCTATAGGACCAGAACAGTGAGCTTGCTCAGAACAAAAGAACTGTGCTTCCTACACACACAGCCATATCTAGTTCAATTCTGCTTAGGAAACTGACAAGAACAGTAGATCCTCTTCAGTCCAATACAACGTACATGCTGGAAATGAACGCCAGTACTATTTGCCCTGTATATGACAATGGGACCGCAACAGTGACTCTTCTCACCAGAAAACAACTCTTGCTCGTAGGACCAGAAACTGCATGGGATTCAACTCAGTATCTGACTTGGAAGCAAACACTAGCTTGCCTTACAAGAAACACTCTGCTTTTGACAAAAAAGCACTCTTCTACTCTACTGTGTTTCTTATGGTGTCCGAACAGTGACCTTGCTCAGAACAAAAGAACTGTGCTTCCTACACACATGGGACATATCTAGTTGATCTCTGCTTAGGAAACTGACAAGAACAGAATCTCCTCTTCAGTCCAATACACTGTACTTGCTGGGAACAGAAGCGAGTGCTATTTGCACTGTGTATGGCAATGGGAGCTCATTAGTGACTCTTCTTACCAGAAAACAACTCTTGCTCGTAGGACCAGAAACTGCATGTGACTCAACTCCATTTAGGACTGGGAAACATACGCTAGCTCGCCTTACAAGAAACACACTCTGCTTTTGAGAAAAGAGCACTCTTCTACTCTACTGTGTTTCCAATAGGGCCAGAACAGTGAGCTTGCTCAGAACAAAAGAACTGTGCTTCCTACACACACGGGCCATATCTAGTTCAACTTTGCTTAGGAAACTGACAAGAACAGTACCTCCTCTTCAGTCAAATACACATTACTAGCTGGATACAGACGCGAGTGTTTTTTGCACTGTGTATGGAAATGGGAGCGCAATAGTGTCTTTCCTTACCAGAAAACAACTCTTGCTCGTAGGACCAAAAACTGCATGATATTAAACTCCATTTAGGACTGGGAAACAAATGCTAGCTCGCCTTACAAGAAACACACTCTGCTTTTGAGGACAGAGCACTCTTCTACTCTACTGTGTTTCCTATAGGGCCAGAAGAGAGAGATACTCAGAACAAAGAACTGTGCTTCCTACACACACGGCCATATCTAGTTCAATTCTGCTTAGGAAACTGACAAGAACAGTAGATCCTCTTCAGTCCAATACACTGTTCATACTGGGAACAGACGCAAGTGCTATTTGCTCTGTGTATGACAATGGGAGTACAATAGTGACTTTCCTTACCAGAAAACAACTCTTGCTCGTAGGACCAAAAACTGCATGTGATTCAACTCCATTTAGGACTGGGAAACAAACGCTAGGTCGCCTTACAAGAAACACACTCTGCTTTTGAGAAAAGAGCACTCTTCTACTCTACTGTGTTTCCTATAGGTCCATAACAGTGAGCTTGCTCAGAAAAAAAAAAAGAACTGTGCTTTCTACACACACGGCCATATCTAGTTAAATACTTCTTAGGAAACTGACAAGAATAGGAGATCTAGTTCAGTACAATACACTGTACTTGCTGGGAACAGACGCGAGTGCTATTTGCACTGTGTAATGCAATGGGAGCACAATAGTGACTTTCCTTATCAGAAAACGACTCTTGCTTGTAGGACCAGAAACTGCATGGGATTCCACTCCATTTCTGACTGGGAAACAAACACTAGCTCGCCTTACAAGAAAAACAATCTGCTTTTGAGAAAAGATCAGTCTTCTACTCTACTGTGTTTCCTATGGGGTTCGTACAGTGAGCTTGCTCAGAACAAAAGAACTGTGCTTCCTACACACACGGGCCATATCTACTTCAACTCTGCTTAGGAAACTGACAAGAACAGTAGGTCCTCTTCAGTCCAATACACGGTACTTGCTGGGAACACACGCGAGTTCTATTTGCACTGTGTATGGCAATAGTGACTCTTCTTACCAGAAAACAACTCTTCCTCGTAGGAACAAAAACTGCATGGGATTCAACTCTATTTAGGACTGGGAAACAAATGCTAGCTCCCCTTACAAGAAACACACTCTGCTTTTGAGAAAAGAGCTCTCTTCTACTCTACTGTGTTTCCTATAGGGCCAGAAGAGAGAGATACTCAGAACAAAAGAACTGTGCTTCCTACAAAGATGGGACATATCTAGTTCAACTCTGCTTAGGAAACTGACAAGAACATTAGCTCCGCTTCAGTCCAATTCACTGTACTTGCTGGGAACAGACACGAGTGCTATTTGCACTGTGTATGGCAATGTGAGCGCAATAGTGACTTTCCTTACCAGGAAACAAATCTTGCTCGTAGGACCAAAAACTGCATGTGATTCAACTCCATTTAGGACTGTGAAACAAACGCTAGCTCACCTTACAAGAAACACACTCTGCTTTTGAGAAAAGAGCACTCTTCTACTCTACTGTGTTTCCTATATGGCCAGAACAGTGAGTTTGCTCAGAACAAAAGAACTGTGCTTCCTACAAATACGGCCATATCTAGTTCAATTCTGCTTAGGAAACTGACAAGAACAGTAGATCCTCTTCAGTCCAATACACTGTACATGCTGGGAACAGACGCCAGTGCTATTTGGCCTGTTTATGACAAGGGGAGCGCAATAGTGACTCTTCTTACCAGAAAACAACTCTTGCTCGTAGGACAAGAAACTGCATGTGATTCAACTCCATTTAGGACTGGGAAACAAACGCTAGCTTGCCTTATAAGAAACACACTCTGCTTTTGAGAAAAGTGCACTCTTCTACTCTACTGTGTTTCCTATGGGGTCCGAACAGTGAGCTTGCTCAGAAAAAAAGAACTGTGCTTCCTACACACACGGGCCATATCTAGTTCAACTCTGCTTCGGAAACTGACAAGAACAGTAGCTCCTCTTCAGTCCAATACACTGTTCCTGCTGGGAACAGACGCGAGTGCTATTTGCACTGTGTATGGCAATAGGAGCACAATAGTGACTCTTCTTATCAGAAAACAACTCTTGCTCATAGGACCAGAAACTGCATGGGATTCAACTCCATTTCTGACTGGGAAACAAACACTAGCTCACTTTACAAGAAAGACACTCTGATTTTGAGAAAAGAGCACTCTTCTACTCTACTGTGTTTCCTATGGTGCCCGAACAGTGAGCATTCTCAGAACAAAAGAACGGTGCTTCCTACACACGGGCCATATCTAGTTCACCTCTGCTTAGGAAACTGACATGAACGGTAGCACCTCTTCAGTCAAATACACTGTACATGCTGGGAACAGACGCCAGTGTTTTTGCCCTAGTATCACAAAGGGAGCGCAATAGTGACTCTACTTAGCAGAAAACAACTCTTGCTCGTAGGACCAGAAACTGCATGTGATTCATCTCCATTTAGGATTGGGAAACAAACGCTAGCTCGCCTTACAAGAAACACACTCTGCTTTTGAGAAAATAGCACTCTTCTACTCTACTGTGTTTCCTATAGGGCCAGAACAGTGAGCATTCTCAGAACAAAAGAACTGTGCTTCCTACACACAGGGGCCATATCTAGTTCAACTCTGCTTAGGAAACTGACAAGAACAGTAGCTCCGCTTCAGTCCAATACACTGTTCTTGCTGGGAACAGACGCGAGTACTATTTGCACTGTGTATGGCATTGGGACCGCAATAGTGACTTTCCTTACCAGAAAACAACTCTTGCTCCTAGGACCAAAAACTGGATGTGACTCAACTTCATTTAGGAATGGGAAACAAACTCTAGCTTGCCTTACAAGAAACACACTCTGCTTTTGAGAAAAGAGCACTCTTCTACTCTACTGTGTTTCCTATGGGGTCCGAACAGTGAGCTTGCTCAGAAAAAAAGAACTGTGCTTCCTACACACACGGGCCATATCTAGTTCAACTCTGCTTAGGAAACTGACAAGAACGGTAGCTCCTCTTCAGTCCAATACACTGTACTAGCTGGGAACAGACGCGAGTGCTATTTGCACTGTGTATGGCAATAGGAGCACAATAGTGACTCTTCTTATCAGAAAACAACTCTTGCTCATAGGACCAGAAACTGCATGGGATTCAACTCCATTTTTGACTGGGAAACATACACTAGTTCGCCTTACAAGAAAGACACTCTGATTTTGAGAAAAGAGCACTCTTCTACTCTACTGTGTTTCCTATGTGGCCAGAACAGTGAGTTTGCTCAGAACAAAAGAACTGTGCTTCCTACAAAGACGGGACATATCTAGTTCAACTCTGCTTAGGAAACTGACAAGAACATTAGCTCCGCTTCAGTCCAATTCACTGTACTTGCTGGGAACAGACACGAGTGCTATTTGCACTGTGTATGGCAATGTGAGCGCAATAGTGACTTTCCTTACCAGGAAACAAATCTTGCTCGTAGGACCAAAAACTGCATGTGATTCAACTCCACTTAGGACTGTGAAACAAACGCTAGCTCACCTTACAAGAAACACACTCTGCTTTTGAGAAAAGAGCACTCTTCTACTCTACTGTGTTTCCTATATGGCCAGAACAGTGAGTTTGCTCAGAACAAAAGAACTGTGCTTCCTACAAATACGGCCATATCTAGTTCAATTCTGCTTAGGAAACTGACAAGAACAGTAGATCCTCTTCAGTCCAATACACTGTACATGCTGGGAACAGACGCCAGTGCTATTTGCCCTGTTTATGACAAGGGGAGCGCAATAGTGACTCTTCTTACCAGAAAACAACTCTTGCTCGTAGGACAAGAAACTGCATGTGATTCAACTCCATTTAGGACTGGGAAACAAACGCTAGCTCGCCTTACAAGAAACACACTCTGCTTTTGAGAAAAGTGCACTCTTCTACTCTACTGTGTTTCCTATGGGGTCCGAACAGTGAGCTTGCTCAGAAAAAAAGAACTGTGCTTCCTACACACACGGGCCATATCTAGTTCAACTCCGCTTTGGAAACTGACAAGAACAGTATCTCCTCTTCAGTCCAATACACTGTTCTTGCTGGGAACAGACGCGAGTGCTATTTGCACTGTGTATGGCAATAGGAGCACAATAGTGACTCTTCTTATCAGAAAACAACTCTTGCTCATAGGACCAGAAACTGCATGGGATTCAACTCCATTTCTGACTGGGAAACAAACACTAGCTCGCTTTACAAGAAAGACACTCTGATTTTGAGAAAAGAGCACTCTTCTACTCTACTGTGTTTCCTATGGTGCCCGAACAGTGAGCTTGCTCAGAACAAAAGAACTGTGCTTCCTACACACGGGCCATATCTAGTTCACCTCTGCTTAGGAAACTGACATGAACAGTAGCTCCTCTTCAGTCAAATACACTGTACATGCTGGGAACAGACGCCAGTGCTATTTGCCCTAGTATCACAAAGGGAGCGCAATAGTGACTCTACTTAGCAGAAAACAACTCTTGCTCGTAGGACCAGAAACTGCATGTGATTCATCTCCATTTAGGAATGGGAAACAAACGCTAGCTCGCCTTACAAGAAACACACTCTGCTTTTGAGAAAATAGCACTCTTCTACTCTACTGTGTTTCCTATAGGGCCAGAACAGTGAGCATTCTCAGAACAAAAGAACTGAGCTTCCTACACACAGGGGCATATCTAGTTCAACTCTGCTTAGGAAACTGACAAGAACAGTAGCTCCTCTTCAGTCCAATACACTGTTCTTGCTGGGAACAGACGCGAGTGCTATTTGCACTGTGTATGGCCTTGGGACCGCAATAGTGACTTTCCTTACCAGAAAACCACTCTTGCTCGTAGGACCAAAAACTGGATGTGACTCAACTCCATTTAGGAATGGGAAACAAACTCTAGCTTGCCTTACAAGAAACACACTCTGCTTTTGAGAAAAGAGCACTCTTCTACTCTACTGTGTTTCCTATGGGGTCCGAACAGTGAGCTTGCTCAGAAAAAAAGAACTGTGCTTCCTACACACACGGGCCATATCTAGTTCAACTCTGCTTAGGAAACTGACACGAACGGTAGCTCCTCTTCAGTCCAATACACTGTACTTGGTGGGAACAGACGCGAGTGCTATTTGCACTGTGTATGGCAATAGGAGCACAATAGTGACTCTTCTTATCAGAAAACAACTCTTGCTCATAGGACCAGAAACTGCATGGGATTCAACTCCATTTTTGACTGGGAAACATACACTAGCTCGCCTTACAAGAAAGGGACTCTGATTTTGAGAAAAGAGCACTCTTCTACTCTACTGTGTTTCCTATGGGGTCGGAATAGTGAGCTTGCTCAGAACAAAAGAACTGTGCTTCCTACACACAGGGGCCATATCTAGTTCAAATCGACTTAGGAAACTTACAACAGTAGCTCCGCTTAATCCAATTCACTGTACTTGCTGGGAACAGACGCGAGTGCTATTTGCACTGTGTATGGCAATGGGAGTGCAATAGTGACTTTCCTTACCAGAAAACAACTCTTGCTCGTAGGACCAAAAACAGGATGTGATTCAACTCCATTTAGGACTGGGAAACAAATGCTAGCTTGCCTTACAAGAAACACACTCAGCTTTTGAAAAAACAGCACTCTTCTACTCTACTGTGTTTCCTATGGGGTCTGAACAGTGAGCTTGCTCAGAACAAAAGAACTGTGCTTCCTACACACACGGGCCATATCTAGTTCAACTCTAATTAGGAAACTGACAAGAATGGTAGCTCCTCTTCAGTCCAATACACTGTACTAGCTGGGAACACACGCGCGTGCTATTTGAACTGTGTATGGCAATAGGAGTGCAATAGTGACTCTTCTTATCAGAAAACACCTCTTGCTCGTAGGACCAGAAACTGCATGGGATTCAACTCCATTTCTGATTGGGAAACAAACACTAGCTCACCTTACAAGGAACACACTCTGCTTTTGAGAAAAGAGCACTCCTCTATTCTACTGTGTTTCCTATGCGGTCCGAACAGTGAGCTTGCTCAGAACAAAAGAACTGTGCTTCCTACACACACGGGCCATATCTAGTTCAATTATGCTTAGGAAACAGACAAGAAGAGCAGATCCTCTTCAGTCCAATACATCTGTACACAGATGCCAGTGCTATTTGCCCCGTTTATGAAAATGGGAGCGCAATAGTGACTCTTCTTACCAGAAAACAACTCTTGCTCGTAGGAACAGAAACTGCATGTGATTCAACTCCATTTAGGACTGGGAAACAAATGCTAGCTTGACTTACAAGAAACACACTCTGCTTTTGAGAAAGGAGCACTCTTCTACTCTACTGTGTTTCTTATGGGGTCCGTACAGTGAGCTTGCTCAGAACAAAAGAACTGTGTTTCCTACACACATGGGCCATATCTAGTTCATCTCTGCTTAGGAAACTGACAAGAACAGTAGCTCTTCTTCAGTCCAATACACTGCACTTGCTGGGAGCAGACCCGAGTGCTATTTGCACTGTGTATGGCAATGATATCGCAATAATGACTTTCCTTACCAGAAAACAACTCTTGCTCTTAGGACCAGAAACTGCATGTGATTCAACTCCATTTAGGACTGGGAAACAAACGCTAGCTCATCTTACGAGAAAGACACTCTGCTTTTTGGAAACCATCACTCTTCTACTCTACTTTGTTTCTTATAGGGCCAGAACAGTGAGCCTGCTCAGAACAAAAGAACTGTGCTTCCTCCACACATGGCCATATCTAGTTCAACTCTGCTTAGGAAACTGACAAGAACGGTAGCTCCTATTCAGTCCAATACACTGTACTTGCTGGGAACAGACGCGAGTGCTATTTGCACTGTGTATGGCAATAGGAGCACAATAGTGACCCTTCTTATCAGAAAACAACTCTTGCTCATAGGACCAGAAACTGCATGGGATTCAACTCCATTTCTGACTGGGAAACAAACACTAGCTCGCCTTACAAGAAAGACACTCTGATTTTGAGATAAGAGCACTCTTCTACTCTACTGTGTTTCCTATGGGGTCCGAATAGTGAGCTTGCTCAGAACAAAAGCACTGTGCTTCCTACACACAGGGGCCATATCTAGTTCAACTCTACTTAGGAAACTGATAAGAACAGTAGCTCCACTTCAGTCCAATACACTGTACTTGCTGGGAACAGACGCGAGTGCTATTTGCACTGTGAAAGACTCTCTGATTTTGAGAAAAGAGCACTCTTCTACTCTACTGTGTTTCCTATGGGGTCCAAATAGTGAGCTTGCTCAGAACAAAAGAACTGTGCTTCCTACACACAGGGGCCATATCTAGTTCAACTCTGCTTAGGAAACTGACAAGAACAGTGTATGGCAATGGGAGCGCAATAGTGACTTTCCTTACCAGAAAACAACTCTTGCTCATAGGACCAGAAACTGCATGTGATTCAGCTCCATTTAGGACTGGAAACAAATGCTAGCTCGCCTTACAAGAAACACACTCTGCTTTTGAGAAAAGAGCACTCGTCTACACTACTGTGTTTCCTATGGGGTCCGAACAGTGAGCTTGCTCAGAACAAAAGAACTGTGCTTCCTACACACACGGACCATATGTAGTTCAACTCTGCTTAGGAAACTGAAAAGAACGGTAGCTCCTATTCAGTCCAATACACTGTACTTGCTGGAAACAGACGCGAGTGCTATTTGCGCTGTGTATGGCAATAGGAGCACAATAGTGACCCTTCTTATCAGAAAACAACTCTTGCTCATAGGACCAGAAACTGCATGGATTCAACTCCATTTCTGACTGGGAAACAAACACTAGCTCGCCTTACAAGAAAGACTCTCTGATTTGGAGAAAAGAGCACTCTTCTACTCTACTGTGTTTCCTATGGGGTCCAAATAGTGAGCTTGCTCAGAACAAAAGAACTGTGCTTCCTACACACAGCGGCCATATCTAGTTCAACTCTACTTAGGAAACTGACAAGAACAGTAGCTCCGCTTCAGTCCAATACACTGTAATTGCTGGGAACAGATGTGAGTGCTATTTGCACTGTGTTTGGAAATGGGAGCACAATAGTGACTTTCCTTACCAGAAAACAACTCTTGGTCGGAGGACCAAAAACTGCATGTGATTCAACTCCATTTAGGACTGGGAAACAAATTCTAGCTCGCCTTACAAGAAACACACTCTGCTTTTGAGAAAAGAGCACTCTTCTACTCTACTGTGTTTCCTATTGGGCCAGAACAGTGAATTTGCTCAGAACAAAAGAACTGTGCTTCCTACACACGTGGGCCATATCTAGTTCAACTCTGCTTAGGAAACTGACAAGAACAGTAGCTTCTCTTCAGTCCAATACACTGTACTTGCTGGGAGCAGACGCGAGTGCTATTTGCACTGAGTATGGAAATGGGAGCACAATAGTGACTTTCCTTACCAGAAAACAACTCTTGCTCGTAGGACAAGAAACTACATGTGATTCAACTCCATTTGGGACTAGGAAACAAACGCTAGCTCACCTTATAAGAAACACACTCTGCTTTTGAGAAAAGAGCACTCTTCTACTCTACTGTGTTTTCTAGGGGGTCTGAACAGTGAGCTTGCTCAGAACAAAAGTACTGTGCTTCCTAAACACACGGGCCTTATCTAGTTCATCTCTTCTTAGGAAACTGACAAGAACAGTAGCTCCGCTTCAGTCCAATACACTGTACTTGCTAGGAACAGACGTGAGTGCTATTTGCACTGTGTATGGCAATGGGAGCGCAATAGTGACTTTCCTTACCAGAAAACAACTCTTGCTCATAGGACCAGAAACTGCATGGGATTCAGCTCCATTTAGGACGGGAAACAAATGCTAGCTCGCCTTACAAGAAACACACTCTGCTTTTGAGAAAAGAGCACTCGTCTACACTACTGTGTTTCCTATGGGGTCCGAACAGTGAGCTTGCTCAGAACAAAAGAACTGTGCTTCCTACACACACGGACCATATGTAGTTCAACTCTGCTTAGGAAACTGACAAGAACAGTAGCTCCTCTTCAGTCCAATACACTGTACTTGCTGGGAACAGACGCGAGTGCTATTTGCACTGTGTATGGCAATAGGAGCACAATAGTGTCTCTTCTTATCAGAAAACAACTCTTGCTCCCAGGACCAGAAACTGCATGGGATTCAACTCCATTTCTGACTGGGAAACAAACACTAGCTCGCCTTACAAGAAAGACACTCTGATTTTGAGAAAAGAGCACTCTTCTACTCTACTGTGTTTCCTATGGGGTCCGAATAGTGAGCTTGCTCAGAACAAAAGAACTGTGCTTCCTACACACACGGGCCATATCTAGTTCAACTCTGCTTAGGAAACTGACAAGAACAGTAGCTACGCTTCAGTCCAATACACTGTACTTGCTGGGAACAGACGCGAGTGCTATTTGCACTGTGTATGGAAATGGGAGCGCAATAGTGACTTTCTTTACCAGAAAACAACTCTTGCTCGTAGGACCAGAAACTGCATGGGATTCAACTCCATTTAGGACTGGGAAAGAAACACTAGCTCGCCTTACAAGAAACACACTCTGCTTTTGAGAAAAGAGCACTCTTCTACTCTACTGTGTTTCCTATGGGGTCCGAACAGTGAGCTTGCTCAGAACAAAAGAACTGTGCTTCCTAAAAACACGGGCCATATCTAGTTCAACTCTGCTTAGGAAACTGACAAGAACAGTAGCTCCGCTTCAGTCCAATACACTGTACTTGCTGGAACAGATGCGAGTGCTATTTGCACTGTGTATGGCAATGGGAGCGCAATAGTGACTTTATTACCAGAAAACAACTCTTGCTCGTAGGACCAAAAACTGGATGTGATTCAACTCCATTTAGGACTGGGAAACAAATGCTAGCTCGCCTTACAAGAAACACACTCTGCTTTTGAGAAAAGAGCACTCTTCTACTCTACTGTGTTTCCTAGGGGGTCTGAACAGTGAGCTTGCTCAGAACAAAAGAACTGTGCTTCCTACACACACGGGCCATATCTAGTTCATCTCTGCTTAGGAAACTGACAAGAAGAGTAGCTCCGCTTCAATCCAATACACTGTACTTGCTGGGAACAGACGCGAGTGCTATTTGCACTGTGTGTGGAAATGGGAGCGCAATAGTGACTTTCCTTACCAGAAAACACCTCTTGCTCGTAGGACCAGAAACTGCATGGGATTCAACTACATTTCTGACTGGGAAACAAACACTAGCTCGCCTTACAAGAAACACACTCTGCTTTTGAGAAAAGAGCACTCTTCTACTCTACTGTGTTTCCTATAGGGCCAGAACAGTGAGCTTGCTCAGAACAAAAGAAGTGTGCTTCCTACACACACGGCCATATCTAGTTCAATTCTGCTTAGGAAACTAAAAAGAACAGTAGCTCCTGTTCAGTCCAATAAACTGTACATGCTGGGAACAGACGCCAGTGCTATTTGCCCTGTGTATGACAATGGGAGCGCAATAGTGACTCTTCTTACCAGAAAACAACTCTTGCTCGTAGGACAAGAAACTGCATGTGATTCAACTCCATTTAGGACTGGGAAACAAACGCTAGCTCGACTTACAAGAAACATACTCTGCTTTTGAGAAAAGAGCACTCTTCTACTCTACTGTGTTTCCCATAGGGCCAAAACAGTGAGCATTCTCAGAAAAAAGAACTGTGCTTCCTACACACACGGGCCATATCTAGTTATACTCTGCTAAGGGAAACTGACAAGAACAGTAGCTCCTCTTCAGTCCAATACACTGTACATGCTGGGAACAGACGCCAGGGCTATTTGCCCTTTGTATGACAATGGGAGCACAATAGTGACTCTTCTTACCAGAAAACATCTCTTGCTCGTAGGACCAGAAACTGGATGTGATTCAACTCCATTTAGGACTGGGAAACAAACGCTAGCTCTCCTTACAAGAAACACACTCTGCTTTTGAGAAAAGAGCACTCTTCATTCTACTGAGTATCCTATGGGGTCGGAACAGTGAGCTTGCTCTGAACAAAAGAACTGTGCTTCCTACAAACAGGGGCCATATCTAGTTTAACTCTGCTTAGGAAACTGACAAGAACAGTAGCTCCGCTTCAGTCCAATACACTGTACTTGCTGGGAACAGACACCAGTGCTATTTGCCCTGTGTATGACAATGGGAACGCAATAGTGACTCTTCTTACAAGAAAACAACTCTTGCTCGTAGGACAAGAAACTGCATGTGATTCAACTCCATTTAGGACTGGGAAACAAACGCTAGCTCGCCTAACAAGAAACACACTCTGCTTTTGAGAAAAGAGCGCTCTTCTACTCGACTGTGTTTCCTATAGGGTCCGAACAGTGAGCTTGCTCAGAACAAAAGAACTGTGTTTCCTACACACACGGACCATATGTAGATCAACTCTGCTTAGGAAACTGACAAGAACAGTAGCTCCTATTCAGTCCAATACACTGTATTTGCTGGGAACAGACGCGAGTGCTATTTGTACTGTGTATGGCAATAAGAGCACAATAGTGACTCTTCTTATCAGAAAACAACTCTTGCTCATAGGACCAGAAACTGCATGGGATTCAACTCCATTTCTGACTGGGAAACAAACACTAGCTCGCCTTACAAGAAAGACAGTCTGATTTTGAGAAAAGAGCACACTTCTATTCTACTGCGTTTCCTATGGGGTCCGAAAAGTGAGCTTGCTCAGAACAAAAGAACTGTGCTTCCTACACACAGGGGCCATATCTAGTTCAACTCTGCTTAGGAAACTGACAAGAACAGTAGCTACGCTTCAGTCCAATACACTGTACTTGCTGGGAACAGAAGTGAGTGCTATTTGCACTGTGTATGGAAATGGGAGCGCAATAGTGACTTTCCTTACCAGAAAACAGCTCTTGGTCGTAGGACAAAAACTGCATGAGATTCAACTCCATTTAGGACTGGGAAACAACGCTATCTCGCCTTACAAAAAACACACTCTGCTTTTGAGAAAAGAGCACTCTTCTACTCTACTGTGTTTCCTATGGAGTTCGAACAGTGAGCTTGCTCAGAACAAAAGAACTGTGCTTCCTACACACACGAGCCATATCTAGTTCATCTCTGCTTAGGAAACTGACAATAACAGTAGCTCCACTTCAGTCCAATACACTGTACTTGCTGGGAACAGACGCAAGTGCTATTTGCACTGCGTATGGAAATGGGAGTGCAATAGTGTATTTCCTTACCAGAAAACACCTCTTGCTCATAGGACCAGAAACTGCATGTGATTCAACTCCATTTCGGACTGGGAAACAAACACTAGCTTGCCTTACAACAAACATACTCTGCTTTTGAGAAAAGAGCAGTCTTCTACTCTACTGTGTTTCCTATGGGGTCCGAACATTGAGCTTGCTCAGAACAAAAGAACTGTGCTTCCTACACACACGGGCCATATCTAGTTCAACTCTGCTTAGGAAACTAACAAGAACAGTATCTCCTCTTCAGTCCAATACACTGTACTTGCTGGGAACAGATGCGAGTGCTATTTGCACTGTGTATGGCAATGGGAGCACAATAGTGACTTTATTACCAGAAAACAACTCTTGCTCGTAGGACCAAAAACTGCATGTGATTCAACTCCATTTAGGACTGGGAAACAAACGCTAGCTCGCCTTACAAGAAACACACTCTGCTTTTGAGAAAAGAGCAGTCTTCTACTCTACTGTTTCCTATGGGGTCCGAACATTGAGCTTGCTCAGAACAAAAGAACTGTGCTTCCTACACACACGGGCCATATCTAGTTCAACTCTGCTTAGGAAACTGACAAGAACAGTAGCTCCGCTTCAGTCCAATACACTGTACTTGCCGAGAACAGATGCGAGTGCTATTTGCACTGTGTATGGCAATGGGAGCGCAATAGTTACTTTATTACCAGAAAACAACTCTTGCTTGTAGGACCAAAAACTGCATGTGATTCAACTCCATTTAGGACTGGGAAACAAACGCTAGCTCGCCTTACAAGAAACACACTCTGCTTTTGAGAAAAGAGCAGTCTTCTACTCTACTGTGTTTCCTATGGGGTCCGAACATTGAGCTTACTCGGAAAAAAAGAACTGTGCTTCCTACTATCACGGGCCATATCTAGTTCAACTCTGCTTAGGAAACTGACAAAAACAGTAGCTCATCTTCAGTCCAATACACTGTACTTGCTGGGAACAGACGCGAGTGCTATTTGCACTGTGTATTGCACTGAGAGCGCAATAGTGACTTTCCTTACCAGAAAACAACTCTTGCTCGTAGGACCAAAAACTGGATGTGATTCAACTCCACTTAGGACTGGGAAACAAACGCTGGCTCGCCTTACAAGAAACACACTCTGCTTTTGAGAAAAGAGCACTCTTCTACTCTACTGTGTTTCCTTGGGGTTCGAACAGTGAGCTTGCTCACAACAAAAGAACTGTGCTTCCTACACACACGGGCCATATCTAGTTCAATTCTGCTTAGGAAACTGACAAGAACGGTAGCTCCTCTTCAGTCCAATACACTGTACTAGCTGGGAACAGACGCGAGTGCTATTTGCACTGTGTATGGCAATAGGAGCACAATAGTGACTCTTCTTATCAGAAAACAACTCTTACTCGTAGGACAAGAAACTGCATGGGATTCAACTCCATTTCTGACTGGGAAACAAACACTAGCTCGCCTTACAAGAAAGACTCTCTGCTTTTGAGAAAAGAGCACTCTTCTGCTCTACTGTGTTTCCTATGTTTTCCGAATAGTGAGCTTGCTCAGAACAAAAGAACTGTGCTTCCTACACACAGGGGCCATATCTAGTTCAACTCTGCTTAGGAAACTGACATGAACAGTAGCTCGTCTTCAGTCCAATACACTGTACTTGCTGGGAACAGATGCCAGTGCTATTTGCCCCGTTTATGACAATGGGAGCGCAATAGTGACTCTTCTTACCAGAAAACAACTCTTACTCGTAGGACAAGAAACTGCATGTGATTCATCTCCATTTAGGATTGGCAAACAAACGCTAGCTCGCCTTACGAGAAACACACTCTGCTTTTGAGAAAAAAGCACTCTTCTACTATACTGTGTTTCCTATGGGGTCCGAACAGTGAGCTTGCTCAGAACAAAAGAACTGTGTTTCCTACACACATGGGCCATATCTAGTTCAACTCTTCTTAGGAAACTGACAAGAACAGTAGCTTCTCTTCAGTCCAATACACTGCACTTGCTGGGAACAGATGCGAGTGCTATTTGCACTGTGTATGGTAATGGGAGCGCAATAGTGACTTTCCTTACCAGAAAACAACTCTTGCTCGTAGGACCAAAAACTGCATGTGATTCAACTCCATTTAGGACTGGGTATCAAACGCTAGCTCGCCTTACAAGAAACACACTCCGCTTTTGGGAAATGAGCACTCTTCTACTCTACTGTGTTTCCTATAGGGCCAAAGGAGTGAGCTTGCTCAGAACAAAAGAACTGTGCTTCCTACACACACGGCCATATCTAGTTCAATTCTGCTTAGGAAACTGACAAGAACAGTAGATCCTCTTCAGTCCAATACTCTGTACATGCTAGGAACAGACGCCAGTGCTAATTGCCCTGTGTATGACCATGGGAGCGCAATAGTGACTCTTCTTACCAGAAAACATTTCATGCTCATAGGTCCAGAAACTGCATGTGATTCAACTCCATTTAGGACTGGGAAACAAACGCTATCTCGCCTTACAAAAAACACACTCTGCTTTTGAGAAAAGAGCACTCTTCTACTCTACTGTGTTTCCTACGGTGTCTGAACAGTGAGCTTATTCAGAACAAAAGAACTATGCTTCCTACACACACGGACCATATCTAGTTCAACTCTGCTTAAGAAACTGACAAGAACAGTAGCCCCTCTTCAGTCCAATACACTGTACTTGCTGGGAACAAACGCGAGTGCTATTTGTACTGTGTATGGCAATGGGAGCTCAATAGTGACTCTTCTTACCGTAAAACAATTCTTGCTCATAGGAACAGAAACTGCATGTGATTCAACTCCATTTAGAACTGGGAAACAAACCCTAGCGTGCCTTACAAGAAACACACACTGCTTTGGAGAAAAGAGCACTCTTCTACTCTACTGTGTTTCCTACGGGGTCCGAACAGTAAGCTTGCTCAGAACAAAAGAACTGTGCTTCACACACACGGGCCATATCTAGTTCAACTCTGCTTAGGAAACTGACAAGAACAGTAGCTTTTCTTCAGTCCAATACACTGTACTTGCTGGGAACAGACGCGAGTGCTATTTGCACTGTGGATGGCAATGGGAGCGCAATAGTGACTTTATTACCAGAAAACAACTCTTGCTCGTGGGACCAAAAACTGCATGGGATTCAACTCCATTTAGGACTGGGAAACAAACACCAGCTCGCCTTACAAGAAACACACTCTGCTTTTGAGAAAAGAGCACTCTTCTACTCTACTGTGTTTCCTATAGGGCCAGAACAGTGAGCTTGCTCAGAACAAAAGAAGTGTGCTTCCTACACACACGGCCATATCTAGTTCAATTCTGCTTAGGAAACTGAAAAGAACAGTAGCTCCTGTTCAGTCCAATAAACTGTACATGCTGGGAACAGACGCCAGTGCTATTTGCCCTGTGTATGACAATGGGAGCGCAATAGTGACTCTTCTTACCAGAAAACAAATCTTGCTCGTAGGACAAGAAACTGCATGTGATTCAACTCCATTTAGGACTGGGAAACAAACGCCAGCTCGCCTAACAAGAAACACACTTTGCTTTTGAGAAAAGGGCAC
This sequence comes from Peromyscus eremicus, assembly GCF_949786415.1. NCBI lineage: Eukaryota > Metazoa > Chordata > Mammalia > Rodentia > Cricetidae > Peromyscus > Peromyscus eremicus. Next base: position 14,228 of record NW_026737029.1, on the reverse strand, counting down.
TCTTCTACTCGACTGTGTATCCTATGTGGTCCGAACAGTGAGCTTGCTCAGAACAAAAGAACTGTGCTTCCTACACACATGGGCCATATCTAGTTCAACTCTGCTTTGCAAACTGACAAGAACAGTAGCTCCTCTTCAGTCCAATACACTGTACTTGCTGTGAACAGACGCGAGTGCTATTTGCGCTGTGTATGGCAATGGGAGCGCAATAGTGACTTTCCTTACCAGAAAACAATTCTTGCTCGTAGGACCAGAAACTGCATGTTATTCAACTGCATTTAGGCCTGGGAAACAAACGCTAGCTCGTCATACAAGAAAGACACTCTGCTTTTTTGAAAACATCACTATTCTACTCTACTTTGTTTCCTATAGGTCCAGAACAGTGATCTTGCTCAGAACAAAAGAACTGTGCTTCCTACACACATGGCCATATCTAGTTCAATTCTGCTTAGGAAAATGACAAGAATAGTAGATCCTCTTCAGTCCAATACACTGTACATGCTGGGAACAGACGCCAGTGCTAATTGCCCTGTGTATGACAATGGGAGCACAATAGTGACTCTTCTTACCAGAAAACAATTCATGCTCATAGGTCCAGAAACTGCATGTGATTCAACTCCATTTAGGACTGGGAAACAAACGCTAGCTCGACTTACAAGAAACACACTCTGCTTTTGAGAAATGAGCACTCTTCTACTCTACTGTGTTTCCCATAGGGCCAGAACAGTGAGCATTCTCAGAACAAAAGAACTGTGCTTCCTACACACACGGGCCATATCTAGTTCAACTCTGCTTAGCAAACTGACAAGAAGAGTAGCTCCTCTTCAGTCCAATACACTGTACAATCTGGGAACAGATGCCAGTGCAATTTGCCCTATGTATCACAATGGGAGTGCAATAGTGACTCTTCTTACCAGAAAACAACTCTTGCTCGTAGGACCAGAAACTGCATATGATTCATCTCCATTTAGGATTGGGAAACAAACGCTAGCTCGCCTTACAAGAAACACACTCTGCTTTTGAGAAAAGAGCACTCTTCTACTCTACTGTGTTTGCTATGGTGTCCGAACAGTGAGCTTGCTCAGAACAAAAGAACTGTGCTTCCTACACACACGGGCCATATCTAGTTCAACTCTGCTTAGGAAACTGACAAGAACAGTAGCCCCTCTTCACTCCAATACACTGCACTTGCCGGGAATAGATGCGAGTGCTATTTGCACTGTGTATGGCAATGGGAGCTCAATAGTGACTTTATTACCAGAAAACAACTCTTGCTCGTAGGACCAAAAACTGCATGGGATTCAACTCCATTTAGGACTGGGAAACAAACGTTAGCTCGCCTAACAAGAAACACACTCTGCTTTTGAGAAAAGAGCACTCTTCTACTCGACTGTGTATCCTATGGGGTCCGAACAGTAAGCTTGCTCAGAACAAAAGAACTGTGCTTCATACAAATACTGCCATAACTAGTTCAATTCTGCTTAGGAAACTGACAAGAACAATAGCTCCTGTTCAGTCCAATACACTGTACACGCTGGGAACAGACGCCAGTGCTATTTGCCCTGTGTATGACAATGGGAGCGCAATAGTGACTCTTCTTACCAGAAAACAACTCTTGCTCGTAGGACAAGAAACTGCATGTGATTCAACTCCATTTAGGACTCGGAAACAAACGCTAGCTCGCCTAACAAGAAACACACTCTGCTTTTGAGAAAAGAGCACTCTTCTACTCGACTGTGTATCCTATGGGATCCGAACAGTAAGCTTGCTCAGAACAAAAGAACTGTGCTTCCTACACACACGGGCCATATCTAGTTCAACTCTGCTTAGGAAACTGACAAGAACAGTAGCTCCACTTCAGTCCAATACACTGTAATTGCTTTGAACAGATGCGAGTGCTATTTGCACTGTGTATGGCAATGGGAACGCAATAGTGACTTTTCTTACCAGAAAACATCTCTTGCTCATAGGACCAGAAACTGCATGTGATTCAACTCCATTTATGAATGAGAAACAAATGCTAGCTCGCCTTACAAGAAACACACTCTGCTTTTGAGAAAAGAGCACTCTTCTACTCTACTGTGTTTCTTATGGGGTCCGAACAGTGAGCTTGCTCAGAACAAAAGAACTGTGCTTCCTACACACACGGGCCATATCTAGTTCAACTCTGCTTTGGAAACTGACAAGAACAGTAGCTCCTCTTCAGTCCAATACACTGTACTTGCTGGGAACAGACGCGAGTGCTATTTGCACTGTGTATGGCAATGGGAGTGCAATAGTGACTTTCCTTACCAGAAAACAACTCTTGCTCGTAGGACAAGAAACTGCATGTGATTCAACTCCATTTAGGACTGGGAAACAAACGCTAGCTCGCCTTACAAGAAAGACTCTCTGCTTTTGAGAAAAGAGCACTCTTCTACTCTACTGTGTTTCCTATGGGGTCTGAACAGTGAGCTTGCTCAGAACAAAAGAACTGTACTTCCTACACACACGGGCCATATCTAGTTCAACTCTGCTTAGGAAACTGACAAGAACGGTACATCCTCTTCAGTCCAATACACTGTACTAGCTGGGAACAGACGCGAGTGCTATTTGCACTGTGTATTGCAATAGGAGCACAATAGTGACTCTTCTTATCAGAAAATAACTCTTGCTCATAGGACCAGAAACTGCATGAAATTCAACTCCATTTCTGACTGGGAAACAAACACTAGCTCGCCTTACAAGAAAGACACTCTGATTTTGAGAAAAGAGCACTCTTCTACTCTACTGCGTTTCCTATGGGGTCCGAATAGCGAGCTTGCTCAGAACAAATTAACTTTGTTTCCTACAAACAGGGCCCATATCTAGTTCAACTCTGCTTAGGAAACTGACAAGAACAGGAGCTACGCTTCAGTCCAATACACTGTACTTGCTGGGAACAGACGCGAGTGCTATTTGCACTGTGTATGTAAATGGGAGCGCAATAGTGACTTTCCTTACCAGAAAACAACTCTTGGTCATAGGACCAAAAACTGCATGTGATTCAACTCCATTTAGGAGTGGGAAACAAACGCTTTCTCGCCTTACAAAAAACACACTCTGCTTTTGAGAAAAGAGCACTCTTCTACTCTACTGTGTTTCCTAGGGGGTCTGAACATTGAGCTTGCTCAGAACAAAAGAACTGTGCTTCCTACACACACAGGCCATATCTAGTTCAACTCTGCTTAGGAAACTGACAAGAACAGTAGCTCCTGTTCAGTCCAATACACTGTACTAGCTGGGAACAAACGCGAGAGCTATTTGAAATGTGTATGGCAATAGGAGCACAATAGTGACGCTTCTTATCAGAAAACAACTCTTACTCATAGGACAAGAAACTGCATGGGATTCAACTCCATTTCTGACTGGGAACAAACGCTAGCTCGCCTTACAAGAAACACACTCTGGTTTGAGAAAAGAGCACTCTTCTACTCTAGTGTGTTTCCTATTGGGCCAGAACAGTGAATTTGCTCAGAACAAAAGAACTGTGCTTCCTACACACATGGGCCATATCTAGTTCAACTCTGCTTAGGAAACTGACAAGAACAGTAGCTCCGCTTCAGTCCAATACACTGTACTTGCTGGGAACAGATGCGAGTGCTATTTGCACTGAGTATGGAAATGGGAGCACAATAGTGACTTTCCTTACCAGAAAACAACTCTTGCTCGTCGGACCAAAAACTGCATGTGATTCAACTCCGTTTAGGACTGGGAAACAAATGCTAGCTCGCCTTACAAGAAACACACTCTGCTTTTGAGAAAAGAGCACTCTTCTACTCTACTTTGTTTCCTACAGGGCCAGAACAGTGAGGTTGCTCAGAACAAAAGAACTGTGCTTCATACAAATACTGCCATATCTTTTCAATTCTGCTTAGGAAACTGAAAAGAACAGTAGCTCCTGTTCAGTCCAATACACTGTACATGCTGGGAACAGACGCGAGTGCTATTTGCCCTGTGTATGAAAATGGGAGCGCAATAGTGACTATTATTACCAGAACACAACTCTTGCTCGTAGGACAAGAAACTGCATGTGATTCAACTCCATTTAGGACTGGGAAACAAATGCTAGCTCGCCTAACAAGAAACACACTCTGCTTTTGAGAAAAGAGCACTCTTCTACTCGACTGTGTATCCTATGGGGTCCGAACAGTGAGCTTGCTCAGAACAAAAGAACTGGGCTTCCTACACACACGGGCCATATCTAGTTCAACTCTGCTTAGGAAACTGACAAGAAAAGTAGCTCCGCTTCAGTCCAATACACTGTACTTGCTGGGAACAGATGCGAGTGCTATTTGCACTGTGTATGGCAATGGGAGTGCAACAGTGACTTTAGTACCAGAAAACAACTCTTGCTCGTAGGACCAAAAACTGCATGTGATTCAACTCCATTTAGGACTGGGAAACAAATGCTAGCTCGCCTTACAAGAAACACACTCTGCTTTTGAGAAAAGAGCAGTCTTCTACTCTACTGTTTTTCCTATAGGGTCCGAACAGTGAGCTTGCTCAGAAGAAAAGAACTGTGCTTCCTACACACACGGGCCATATCTAGTTCAATTCTGCTTAGGAAACTGACAAGAACAGTAGCTCCTCTTCAATCCAATACACTGTACTTGCTGGGAAGAGACGTGAGTGCTATTTGCACTGTATATGGCAATGGGAGTGCAATAGTGACTTTCCTTACCATAAAACAACTCTTGCACGTAGGACCAGAAACTGCATGTGATTCAGCTCCATTTAGGACTGGGAAACAAATGCTAGCTTGCCTTACAAGAAACACACTCTGCTTTTGAGAAAAGAGCACTCTTCTACTCTACTGTGTTTCCTATGGGGTCCGAACAGTGAGCTTGCTCAGAACAAAAGAACTGTGTTTCCTACACACATGGACCACATGTAGATCAACTCTGCTTAGGAAACTGACAAGAACGGTAGCTCCTATTCAGTCCAATACACTGTACTTGCTGGGAACAGACGCGAGTGCTATTTGCACTGTGTATGGCAATAGGAGGACAATAGTGACTCTTCTTATCAGAAAACAACTCTTGCTCATAGGACCAGAAACTGCATGGGATTCAACTCCATTTCTGACTGGGAAACAAACACTAGCTCGCCTTACAAGAAAGACAGTCTGATTTTGAGAAAAGAGCACACTTCTACTCTACTGCGTTTCCTATGGGGTCCGAATAGTGAGCTTGCTCAGAACAAAAGAACTGTGTTTCCTACACACAGGGGCCGTATCTAGTTCAACTCTGCTTAGGAAACTGACAAGAACAGTAGCTACGCTTCAGTCCAATACACTGTAATTGCTGGGAACAGACGCGAGTGCTATTTGCACTGTGTATGGAAATGGGAGCGCAATAGTGACTTTCCTTACCAGAAAACAACTCTTGGTCGGAGGACCAAAAACTGCATGTGATTCAACTCCATTTAGGACTGGGAAACAAATTCTAGCTCGCCTTACAAGAAACACACTCTGCTTTTGAGAAAAGAGCACTCTTCTTCTCTACTGTGTTTCCTATGGGGTCCAAACATTGAGCTTGCTCAGAACAAAAAACTGTGCTTCCTACACACACGGGCCATATCTAGTTCAACTCTGCTTAGGAAACTGACAAGAACAGTAGCTCCGCTTCAGTCCAATACACTGTACTTGCTGGGAACAGATGCGAGTGCTATTTGCACTGTGTATGGCAATGGGAGCGCAATAGTGACTTTATTACCAGAAAACAACTCTTGCTCGTAGGACCAAAAACTGCATGTGATTCAACTCTATTTAGGACTGGGAAACAAACGCTAGCTCGCCTTACAAGAAACATACTCTGCTTTTGAGAAAAGAGCACTCTTCTACTCTACTGTGTTTCCTATAGGGCCAGAAGAGTGAGCTTGCTCAGAACAAAAGAACTGTGCTTCCTACACACACGGACCATATGTAGTTCAACTCTGCTTAGGAAACTGACAAGAACGGTAGCTCCTATTCAGTCCAATACACTGTACTTGCTGGGAACAGACGCGAGTGCTATTTGCACTGTGTATGGCAATAGGAGCACAATAGTGACCCTTCTTATCAGAAAACAACTCTTGCTCATAGGACCAGAAACTGCATGGGATTCAACTCCATTTCTGACTGGGAAACAAACACTAGCTCGCCTTACAAGAAAGACACTCTGATTTTGAGATAAGAGCACTCTTCTACTCTACTGTGTTTCCTATGGGGTCCGAATAGTGAGCTTGCTCAGAACAAACGCACTGTGCTTCCTACACACAGGGGCCATATCTAGTTCAACTCTACTTAGGAAACTGATAAGAACAGTAGCTACGTTTCAGTCCAATACACTGTATTTGCTGGGAACAGACGCGAGTGCTATTTGCACTGTGTATGTAAATGGGAGCGCAATAGTGACTTTCCTTACCAGAAAACAACTCTTGGTCGTAGGACAAGAAACTGCATGTGATTCAACTCCATTTAGGACTGGAAAACAAACGCTATCTCGCCTTACAAGAAACACACTCTGCTTTTGAGAAAAGAGCACTCTTCTACTCTACTGTGTTTTCTAGGGGGTCTGAACAGTGAGCTTGCTCAGAACAAAAGTACTGTGCTTCCTACACACACGGGCCTTATCTAGTTCATCTCTTCTTAGCAAACTAACAAGAACAGTAGCTCCGCTTCAGTCCAATACACTGTACTTGCTGGGAACAGACGCGAGTGCTATTTGCACTGTGAAAGACTCTCTGATTTTGAGAAAAGAGCACTCTTCTACTCTACTGTGTTTCCTATGGGGTCCAAATAGTGAGCTTGCTCAGAACAAAAGAACTGCGCTTCCTACACACAGGGGCCATATCTAGTTCAAATCTGCTTAGGAAACTGACAAGAACAGTGTATGTCAATGGGAGCGCAATAGTGACTTTCCTTACCAGAAAACAACTCTTGCTCATAGGACCAGAAACTGCATGTGATTCAGCTCCATTTAGGACTGGAAACAAATGCTAGCTCGCCTTACAAGAAACACACTCTGCTTTTGAGAAAAGAGCACTCATCTACACTACTGTGTTTCCTATGGGGTCCGAACAGTGAGCTTGCTCAGAACAAAAGAACTGTGCTTCCTACACACACGGACCATATGTAGTTCAACTCTGCTTAGGAAACTGAAAAGAACGGTAGCTCCTATTCAGTCCAATACACTGTACTTGCTGGGAACAGACGCGAGTGCTATTTGCACTGTGTATGGCAATAGGAGCACAATAGTGACCCTTCTTATCAGAAAACAACTCTTGCTCATAGGACCAGAAACTGCATGGATTCAACTCCATTTCTGACTGGGAAACAAACACTAGCTCGCCTTACAAGAAAGACTCTCTGATTTGGAGAAAAGAGCACTCTTCTACTCTACTGTGTTTCCTATGGGGTCCAAATAGTGAGCTTGCTCAGAACAAAAGAACTGTGCTTCCTACACACAGCGGCCATATCTAGTTCAACTCTACTTAGGAAACTGACAAGAACAGTAGCTCCGCTTCAGTCCAATACACTGTAATTGCTGGGAACAGATGTGAGTGCTATTTGCACTGTGTTTGGAAATGGGAGCACAATAGTGACTTTCCTTACCAGAAAACAACTCTTGGTCGGAGGACCAAAAACTGCATGTGATTCAACTCCATTTAGGACTGGGAAACAAATTCTAGCTCGCCTTACAAGAAACACACTCTGCTTTTGAGAAACGAGCACTCTTCTACTCTACTGTGTTTCCTATGGGGTCCAAATAGTGAGCTTGCTCAGAACAAAAGAACTGTGCTTCCTACACACAGGGGCCATATCTAGTTCAACTCTGCTTAGGAAACTGACAAGAACAGTAGCTCCGCTTCAGGCCAATACACTGTAATTGCTGGGAACAGACGCGAGTGCTATTTGCACTGTGTATGGCAATGGGAGCGCAATAGTGACTTTCCTTACCAGAAAACACCTCTTGCTCGTAGGACCAGAAACTGCATGGGATTCAACTCCATTTCTGACTGGGAAACAAACACTAGCTTGCCTTACAAGAAACACACTCTGCTTTTGAGAAAAGAGCACTCTTCTACTCTACTGTGTTTCCTAAGGAGTTCGAACAGTGAGCTTGCTCAGAACAAAAGAACTGTGCTTCCTACACACACGGGCCATATCAAGTTCAAATCTGCTTAGGAAACTGACAAGAACAGTAGCTCTGCTTCAGTCCAATACACTGTACTTGCTGGGAACAGATGCGAGTGCTATTTGCACTGTGTATTGCAATGGGAGCGCAATAGTGACTTTATTACCAGAAAACAACTCTTGCTTGTAGGACCAAAAACTGCATGTGATTCAACTCCATTTAGGACTGGGAAACAAACGCTAGCTCGCCTTACAAGAAACACACTCTGCTTTTGAGAAAACAGCACTCTTCTACTGTACTGTGTTTCTTATAGGGCCAAAAGAGTGAGCATGCTCAGAACAAAAGAACTGTGCTTCCTACAAATACTGCCATATCTAGTTCAATTCTGCTTAGGAAACTGAAAAGAACAGTAGCTCCTGTTCAGTCCAATACACTGTACATGCTGGGAACAGACGCCAGTGCTATTTGCCCTGTGTATGACAATGGGAGCACAATAGTGACTCTTCTTACCAGAAAACAACTCTTGCTCGTAGGACAAGAATCTGCATGTGATTCAACTCCATTTAGGACTGGGAAACAAACGCTAGCTCGCCTAACAAGAAACACACTCTGCTTATGAGAAAAGAGCACTCTTCTACTCGACTGTGTATCCCATGGGGTCCGAACAGTGAGCTTGCTCAGAACAAAAGAACTGGGCTTCCTACACACACGGGCCATATCTAGTTCAACTCTGCTTAGGAAACTGACAAGAACAGTAGCTCCGCTTCAGTCCAATACACTGTACTTGCTGGGAACAGATGCGAGTGCTATTTACACTGTGTATGGCAATGGGAGCGCAACAGTGACTTTATTACCAGAAAACAACTCTTGCTCGTAGGACCAAAAACTGCATGTGATTCAACTCCATTTAGGACTGGGAAACAAACGCTAGCTCGCCTTACAAGAAACACACTCTGCTTTTGAGAAAAGAGCACTCTTCTACTCTACTGTGTTTCCTATGGGGTCCGAACAGTGAGCTTGCTCAGAACAAAAGAACTGTGCTTCCTACACACACGGGCCATATCTAGTCCAACTCTGCTTAGGAAACTGACAAGAACAGTAGCTCATCTTCAGTCCAATACACTGTACTAGCTGGGAACAGACGCGAGTGCTATTTGCACTGTGTATGGCAATAGGAGCACAATAGTGACTCTTCTTATCAGAAAACAACTCTTACACATAGGAGAAGAAACTGCATGGGATTCAACTCCATTTCTGACTGGGAAACAAACACTAGCTCGCCTTACAAGAAAGACTCTCTGATTTTGAGAAAAGAGCACTCTTCTACTCTACTGTGTTTCCTATGGGGTCCAAATAGTGAGCTTGCTCAGAACAAAAGAACTGTGCTTCCTACTCACAGGGGCCATATCTAGTTCAACTCTGCTTAGGAAACTGACAAGAACAGTAGCTACGCTTCAGTCCAATACACTGTACTTGCTGGGAACAGACGCGAGTGCTATTTGCACGGTGTGTGTAAATGGGAGCGCAATAGTGACTTTCCTTACCAGAAAACAACTCTTGGTCGTAGGACAAGAAACTGCATGTGATTCAACTCCATTTAGGACTGGAAAACAAACGCTATCTCGCCTTACAAAAAACACACTCTGCTTTTGAGAAAAGAGCACTCTTCTACTCTACTGTGTTTTCTAGGGTTTCTGAACAGTGAGCTTGCTCAGAACAAAAGTACTGTTCTTCCTACACACACGGGCCTAATCTAGTTCATCTCTGCTTAGGAAACTGACAAAAATAGTAGCTCCGCTTCAGTCCAATACACTGTACTTGCTGGGAACAGATGCGAGTTCTATTTGCACTGTGTATGGAAATGGGAGCGCAATAGTGACTTTCCTTACCAAAAAACAACTCTTGCTTGTAGGACCAGAAACTGCATGGGATTCAACTCCATTTCTAACTGGGAAACAAACACTAGCTCGCCTTACAAGAAACACACTCTGCTTTTGAGAAAAGAGCACTCTACTGTGTTTCCTATGGCGTCCGAACAGTGAGATTGCTCAGAACAAAAGAACTGTGCTTCCTACACACACGGGCCATATCTAGTTCAACTCTGCTTAGGAAACTGACAAGAACAGTAGCTCCGCTTCAGTCCAATACACTGTACTTGCTGGGAACAGATGCGAGTGCTATTTGCACTGTGTATGGCAATGGGAGCGCAATAGTGTCTTTATTACCAGAAAACAACTCTTGCTCATAGGACCAAAAACTGGATGTGATTCAACTCCATTTAGGACTGGGAAACAAACGCTAGCTTGCCTTACAAGAAACACACTCTGCTTTTGAGAAAAGAGCAGTCTTCTACTCTACTGTGTTTCCTAAGGGGTCTGAACAGTGAGCTTGCTCAGAACAAAAGAACTGTGCTTCCTACTCACATGGGCCATATCTAGTTCAACTCTGCTTAGGAAACTGACAAGAACGGTAGCTCATCTTCAGTCCAATACACTGTACTAGCTGGGAATAGTCGCGAGTGCTATTTGCCCTGTGTATGGCAATAGGAGCACAATAGTGACTCTTCTTATCAGAAAACAACTCTTACTCATAGGACAAGAATCTGCATGGGATTCAACTCCATTTCTGACTGGGAAACAAACACTAGCTCGCCTTACAAGAAAGACTCTCTGATTTTGAGAAAAGAGCACTCTTCTACTCTATTGTGTTTCCTATGGGGTCCAAATAGTGAGCTTGCTTAGAACAAAAGAACTGTGCTTCCTACACACAGGGGCCATATCTAGTTCAACTCTGCTTAGGAAACTGACAAGAACAGTAGCTCCGCTTCAGTCCAATACACTGTAATTGCTGGGAACAGACGTGAGTGCTATTTGCACTGTGTATGGCAATGGGAGCGCAATAATGACATTTCCTTACCAGAAAACACCTCTTGCTCGTAGGACCAGAAACTGCATGGGATTCAACTCCATTTCTGACTGGGAAACAAACACTAGCTCGCCTTACAAGAAACACACTCTGCTTTTGAGAAAAGAGCACTCTTCTACTCTACTGTGTTTCCTATGGAGTTCGAACAGTGAGATTGCTCAGAACAAAAGAACTGTGCTTCCTACACACACAGGCCATATCAAGTTCAAATCTGCTTAGGAAACTGACAAGAACAGTAGCTCCGCTTCAGTCCAATACACTGTACTTGCTGGGAACAGATGCGAGTGCTATTTGCACTGTGTATTACAATGGGAGCGCAATAGTGACTTTATTACCAGAAAACAACTCTTGCTTGTAGGACCAAAACCTGCATGTGATTCAACTCCATTTAGAACTGGGAAACAAACGCTAGCTCGCCTTACAAGAAACACACTCTGCTTTTGAGAAAACAGCACTCTTCTACGGTACTGTGTTTCTTATAGGGCCAGAAGAGTGAGCTTGCTCAGAACAAAAGAACTGTGCTTCCTACAAATACTGCCATATCTAGTTCAATTCAGCTTAGGAAACTGAAAAGAACAGTAGCTCCTGTTCAGTCCAATACACTGTATATGCTGGGAACAGACGCCAGTGCTATTTGCTCTGTGTATGACAATGGGAGCGCAATAGTGACTCTTCTTACCAGAAAACAACTCTTGCTCGTAGGACAAGAATCTGCATGTGATTCAACTCCATTTAGGACTGGGAAACAAACGCTAGCTCGCCTTACAAAAAACACACTCTGCTTTGAGAAAAGAGCACTCTTCTACTGTACTGTGTTTCTTATAGGGCCAAAAGAGTGAGCATGCTCAGAACAAAAGAACTGTGCTTCCTACAAATACTGCCATATCTAGTTCAATTCTGCTTAGGAAACTGAAAACAACAGTAGCTCCTGTTCAGTCCAATACACTGTACATGCTGGGAACAGACGCCAGTGCTATTTGCCCTGTGTATGACAATGGGAGCACAATAGTGACTCTTCTTACCAGAAAACAACTCTTGCTCGTAGGACAAGAATCTGCATGTGATTCAACTCCATTTAGGACTGGGAAACAAACGCTAGCTCGCCTAACAAGAAACACACTCTGCTTTTGAGAAAAGAGCAGTCTTCTACTCGACTGTGTATCCCATGGGGTCTGAACAGTGAGCTTGCTCAGACCAAAAGAACTGGGCTTCCTACACACACGGGCCATATCTAGTTCAACTCTGCTTAGGAAACTGACAAGAACAGTAGCTCCGCTTCAGTCCAATACACTGTACTTGCTGGGAACAGATGCGAGTGCTATTTGCACTGTGTATAGAAATGGGAGCGCAATAGTGACTTTCCTTACCAGAAAACACCTCTTGCTCGTAGGACCAGAAACTGCATGGGATTCAACTCCATTTCTGACTGGGAAACAAACACTACCTCGCCTTACAAGAAACACACTCTACATTTGAGAAAAGAGCACTCTTCTACTCTACTCTGTTTCCTAAGGCGTCCGAACAGTGAGCTTGCTCAGAACAAAAGAACTGTGCTTCCTACACACACAGACCATATGTAGTTCAACTCTGCTTAGGAAACTGACAAGAACAGTAGCTCCTCTTCAGTCCAATACACTGTACTTGCTGGGAACAGACGCCAGTGCTATTTGCACTGTGTATGGCAATAGGAGCACAATAGTGTCTCTTCTTATCAGAAAACAACTCCTGCTCATAGGACCAGAAACTGCATGGGATTCAACTCCATTTCTGACCGGGAAACAAACACTAGCTCGCCTTACAAGAAAGACACTCTGATTTTGAGAAAAGAGCACTCTTCTACTCTACTGTGTTTCCTATGGGGTCCGAATAGAGAGCTTGCTCAGAACAAAAGAACTGTGCTTCCTACACACACGGGCCATATCTAGTTCAACTCTGCTTAGGAAACTGACAAGAACAGTAGCTACGCTTCAGTCCAATACACTGTACTTGCTGGGAACAGACGCGAGTGCTATTTGCACTGTGTATGGAAATGGGAGCGCAATAGTGACTTTCTTTAAAGAAAACAACTCTTTCTCGTAGGACCAGAAACTGCATGGGATTCAACTCCATTTCTAATTGGGAAACAAACACTAGCTCGCCTTACAAGAAACACACTCTGCTTTTGAGAAAAGAGCACTCTTCTACTCTACTGTGTTTCCTATGGGGTCCGAACAGTGAGCTTGCTCAGAACAAAAGAACTGTGCTTCCTACTCACATGGGCCATATCTAGTTCAACTCTGCTTAGGAAACTGACAAGAACGGTAGCTCCTCTTCAGTCCAATACACTGTACTAGCTGGGAACAGACGCGAGTGCTATTTGCCCTGTGTATGGCAATAAGAGCACAATAGTGACTCTTCTTATCAGAAAACAACTCTTACTCATAGGACAAGAAACTGCATGGGATTCAACTCCATTTCTGACTGGGAAACAAACACTAGCTCGCCTTACAAGAAATACTCTCTGATTTTTTTTTTTTTTTTGGTTTTTCGAGACAGGGTTTCTCTATGTAGCTTTGTGCCTTTCCTGGGACTCACTTGGTAGCCCAGGCTGGCCTCGAACTCTCAGATATCCGCCTGGCCTGCCTCCCGAGTGCTGGGATTAAAGGCGTGCGCCACCACCGCCCAGCTGACTCTCTGATTTTGAGAAAAGAGCACTCTTCTACTCTACTGTGTTTCCTATGGGGTCCAAATAGTGAGCTTGCTCAGAACAAAAGAACTGTGCTTCCTACACACAGGGGCCATATCTAGTTCAACTCTGCTTAGGAAACTGACAAGAACAGTAGCTCCGCTTCAGTCCAATACACTGTAATTGCTGGGAACAGACGCGAGTGCTATTTGCACTGTGTATGGCAATGGGAGCGCAATAGTGACTTTCCTTACCAGAAAACACCTCTTGCTCGTAGGACCAGAAATTGCATGGGATTCAACTCCATTTCTGACTGGGAAACAAACACTAGCTCGCCTTACAAGAAACACACTCTGCTTTTGAGAAAAGAGCACTCTTCTACTCTACTGTGTTTCCTATGGAGTTCAAACAGTGAGCTTGCTCAGAACAAAAGAACTGTGCTTCCTACACACACGGGCCACATCAAGGTCAAATCTTCTTAGGAAACTGACAAGAACAGT
>NW_026737028.1:0-52448 GCF_949786415.1 Peromyscus eremicus | reverse complement strand
TGGCAATGGGAGCGCAATAGTGACTTTCCTTACCAGAAAAAAACTCTTGCTCGTAGGACCAAAAACTGCATGTGATTAAACTCCACTTAGGACTGGGAAACAAACGCTATCTCGCCTTACAAGAAACACACTCTTCTTTTGAGAAAAGATCACTCTTCTACTCTACTGTGTTTACTATAGAGCCAGAACAGTGAGCTTGCTCAGAACAATAGAACTGTGCTTCCTACACACACGGGCCATATTTAGTTCAATTCTGCTTAGGAAACTGACAGGAACAGTAGATCCTCTTCAGTCCAATACCCTGTACTTGCTGGAAACAGACGCCAGTGCTATTTGCCCTGAGTATGACAATGGGAGCACAATAGTGACTCTTCTTACCAGAAAACAACTATTGCTCGTCGGACCAAAAACTGCATGTGATTCAACTCCATTTAGGACTGGGAAACAAACGCTAGCTCACCTTACAAGAAACACACTCTGCTTTTGAGAAAAGAGCACTCTTCTACTCTACTGTGTTTCCTATAGGGTCCAAACATTGAGCTTGCTCAGAACAAAAGAGCTGTGCTTCCTACACACACGGCCATACCTAGTTCAATTCTGCTTAGGAAACTGACAAGAACAGTAGATTCTTTTCAGTCCAATACCCTGTACTTGCTGGAAACAGACGCCAGTGCTATTTGCCCTGAGTATGACAATGGGAGCACAATAGTGACTCTTCTTACCAGAAAACAACTATTGCTCGTCGGACCAAAAACTGCATGTGATTCAACTCCATTTAGGACTGGGAAACAAACGCTAGCTCACCTTACAAGAAACACACTCTGCTTTTGAGAAAAGAGCACTCTTCTACTCTACTGTGTTTCCTATGGGGTCCAAACATTGAGCTTGCTCAGAACAAAAGAGCTGTGCTTCCTACACACACGGCCATACCTAGTTCAATTCTGCTTAGGAAACTGACAAGAACAGTAGATTCTTTTCAGTCCAATACCCTGTACTTGCTGGAAACAGACGCCAGTGCTATTTGCCCTGAGTATGACAATGGGAGCACAATAGTGACTCTTCTTACCAGAAAACAACTATTGCTCGTCGGACCAAAAACTGCATGTGATTCAACTCCATTTAGGACTGGGAAACAAACGCTAGCTCACCTTACAAGAAACACACTCTGCTTTTGAGAAAAGAGCACTCTTCTACTCTACTGTGTTTCCTATAGGGTCAGAACAGTGAGCTTGCTCAGAACAAAAGAACTGTGCTTCCTACACACACGGGCCATATTTAGTTCAATTCTGCTTAGAAAACTGACAAGAACAGTAGATCCTCTTCAGTCCAATACACTGTACATGCTGGGAACAGACGCCAGTGCTTTTTGCCCTGTGTATGACAATGGGAGCGCAATAGTGACTCTTCTTACCAGAAAACATCTCTTGCTCATAGGACCAGAAACTGCATGTGATTCAACTCCACTTAGGACTGGGAAACAAACGCTAGCTCGTCTTACAAGAAACACTCTCTGCTTTTGAGAAAAGAGCACTCTTCTACTCTACTGTGTTTCCTTTAGGGCCAGAACAGTGAGTTTGCTCAGAACAAAAGAACTGTGCTTCCTACACTCACGGGCCATATTTAGTTCAATTCTGCTTAGGAAACTGACAAGAACAGTAGATCCTCTTCAGTCCAATACACTGTACATGCTGGGAACAGACGCCAGTGCTATTTGCCCTGTGTATGCCAATGGGAGCGCAATAGTGATTCTTCTTACCAGAAAACATCTCTTGCTCATAGGACCATAAACTGCATGTGATTCAACTCCATTTAGGACTGGGAAACAAACGCTAGCTTGCCTTACAAGAAACACACTCTGCTTTTGAGAAAAGAGCACTCTACTACTCTACTGTGTTTCCTATAGGGTCAGAACAGTGAGCTTGCTCAGAACAAAAGAACTGTGCTTCCTACACACACGGGCCATATCTAGTTCAACTCTGCTTAAGAAACTGACAAGAACAGTAGCTCCTATTCAGTCCAATACACTGTACTTGCTGGGAACAGACACGAGAGCTATTTGCACTGTGTATGGCAATGGGAGCGCAATAGTGGCTTTTCTTACCAGAAAACAATTCTTGCTCATTGGACCAAAAACTGCATGTAATTCAACTCCATTTAGGACTGGGAAACAAACGCTAGCTCGCCTTACAAGAAACACACTCTGCTTTTGAGAAAAGAGCACAATTCTACTCTACTGTGTTTTCCATAGTGCCAGAACAGTGAGCTTGCACAGAACAAAAGAACTGTGCTTCCTACACACACCGGCCATATCTAGTTCAACTCTGCTTAGGAAACTGACAAGAACAGTAGCTCCTCTTCAGTCCAATACACTGTAGTTGGTGGGAACAGACGCCACTGCTATTTGCACTGTGTATGGCAGTGGGAGCGCAATAGTGACTTTCCTTACCAGAAAACAACTCTTGCTCATAGGACGAAAAACTGCATGTGATTCAACTCCACTTAGGACTGGGAAACAGACACTATCTCGCCTTACAAGAAACACACTCTGCTTTTGAGAAAAGAGCACTCTTCTACTCTACTGTGTTTCCTATAGGGCCAGAACAGTGAGCTTGCTCAGAACAAAAGAACTGTGCTTCCTACACACACGGTCCATATTTAGTTCAATTCTGCTTAGGAAACTGACAAGAACAGTAGATCCTCTTCAGTCCAATACACTGTACATGCTGGGAACAGACCCGAGAACTATTTGCCCTTTGTATGACAATGGGAGCGCAATAGTGACTCTTCTTACCAGAAAATATTTCTAGCTCGTAGGATCAAAAACTGCATGGGATTCAACTCCATTAAGACTGGGAAACAAATGCTAGCTCGCCTTACAAGAAACACACTCTGCTTTTGAGAAAAGAGCACTCTTCTACTCTACTGTGTTTCCTATGGTGTCTGAACAGTGAGCTTGCTCAGAACAAATGAACTGTGCTTCCTACACACACGGGCCATATCTAGTTCAACTCTGCTTAGGAAACTGACAAGAACAGTAGATTCTCTTCAGTCCAATACACTGTACGTGCTGGGAACAGACTCGAGAGCTATTTGCACTGTATATGGCAATGGGAGCGCAATAGTGACTTTCTTAACCAGAAAACAACTCTTGCTCGTAGGACCAGAAACTGCGTGGTACTCAACTCCATTTAGGACTGGGAAACAAACGCTAACTCGCCTTACAAGAAACACTTTTTGCTTTTGAGAAAAGAGCACTCTTCTACTCTACAGTGTTTCCTATGGTGTCTGAACAGTGAGCTTGCTCAGAACAAAGAACTGTGCTTCCTACACACACAGGCCATATCTAGTTCAACTCTGCTTAGAAAACTGACAAGAACAGTAGCTCCTCTTCAGTCCAATACACTGTACTTGCTGGGAACAGATGCGAGAGCTATTTGCACTGTGTATGGCAATGGGAGCACAATAGTGACTTTCCTTACCAGAAAACAATTCTTGCTCGTAGGACCAGAAACTGCATGTGATTCAACTCCATTTGGGACTTGGAAACAAACGGTAGCTCGTCTTACAAGAAACACAGTCTGCTTTTGAGAAAGGAGCACTCTTCTACTCTACTGTGTTTCCCATAGTGCCAGAACAGTGAGCTTGCTCAGAACAAAAAACTGTGCTTCCTACACACAGGGCCATACCTAGTTCAACTCTGCTTAGCAAACTGACAAGAACAGTAGATCCTCTTCAGTTCAATACACTGTACTTGCTTGAAACAGATGCCAGTGCTATTTACCCTGAGTATGACAATGGGAGCACAATAGTGACTCTTCTTACAGAAAACAACTCTTGCTCGTAGGACCAAAAACTGCATGTGATTAAACTCCATTTAGGACTGGGAAACAAACGCTAGCTCGCCTTACAAGAAACACACTCTGCTTTTGAGAAAAGAGCACTCTTCTACTCAACTGTGTTTCCTATAGGGTCAGAACAGTGAGCTTGCTCAGAACAAAAGAACTGTGCTTCCTACACACACCGGCCATATCTAGTTCAACTCTGCTTAGGAAACTGACAAGAACAGTAGCACCTCTTCAGTCCAATACACTGTACTTGCTGGGAACAGACGCCACTGCTATTTGCACTGTGTATAGCAATGGGAGCGCAATAGTGACTTTCCTTACCAGAAAACAACTCTTGCTCGTAGGAGCAAAAACTGCATGTGATTCAACTCCATTTAGGACTGGGAAACAAACGCTATCTCGCCTTACAAGAAACACACTCTGCTTTTGAGAAAAGAGCACTCTTCTACTCTACTGTGTTTCCTATAGGGCCAGAACAGTGAGCTTGCTCAGAACAAAAGAACTGTGCTTCCTACACACACGGGCCATATTTAGTTCAATTCTGCTTAGGAAACTGACAAGAACAGTAGATCCTCTTCAGTCCAATACACTGTACATGCTGGGAACAGACGCCAGTGCTATTTGCTCTGTGTATGGCAATGGGAGCGCAATAGTGACTTTCCTTACCAGAAAACAATTCTTGCTCGTAGGACCAAAATCTGCATGGGATTCAACTCCATTTAGGACTGGGAAACAAACGCTAGCTCGCCTTACAAGAAACACACTCTGCTTTTGAGAAAAGAGCACTCTTCTACTCTACTGTGTTTCCCATAGTGCCAGAACAGTGAGCTTGCTCAGAATAAAAGAACTGTGCTTCCTACAGACACGGCCATATCTAGTTCAATTCTGCTTAGGAAACTGACAAGAACAGTAGATCCTCTTCAGTCCAATACACTTTACATGCTGGGAACAGACGCCAGTGCTATTTGCCCTGTGTATGACAAAGGGAGCACAATAGTGACTCTTCTTACCAGAAAACAACTCGTGCTCGTAGGACCAGAAATTGCATGTGATTCAACTCCATTTAAGACTGGGAAACAAACGCTAGCTCGCCTTACAAAAACACACTCTGCTTTTGAGAAAAGAGCACTCTTCTACTCTACTGTGTTTCCCATAGAGCCAGAACAGTGAGCTTGCTCAGAAAAAAAGAACTGTGCTTCCTACACACACGGGCCATATTTAGTTCAATTCTGCTTAGGAAACAGACAAGAACAGTAGATCCTCTTCAGTCAAATACACTGTACATGCTGGAAACAGGCGCCAGTGCTATTTGCCCTTTGTATGACAAAGGGAGCGCAACAGTGACTCTTCTTACCAGAAAACAACTCTTGCTCATAGGACCAAAAACTGCATGTGATTCAACTCCATTTAGGACTGGGAAACAAACGCTAGCTCGCCTAACAAGAAACACACTCTGCTTTTGAGAAAAGAGCACTCTTCTTCTCTACTGTGTTTCCCATAGTGCCAGAACAGTGAGCTTGCACAGAAAAAGGAACTGTGCTTCCTACACACACGGGCCATATTTAGTTCAATTCTGCTTAGGAAACAGACAAGAACAGTAGCTCCTCTTCAGTCCAATACACTGTAGTTGCTGGGAACAGACGCCAGTGCTATTTGCTCTGTGTATGGCAATGGGAGCGCAATAGTGACTTTCCTTACCAGAAAACAACTCTTGCTCGTAGGACCAAAAACTGCATGTGATTAAACTCCACTTAGGACTGTGAAAGAAACGCTATCTCGCCTTACAAGAAACACACTCTGCTTTTGAGAAAAGAGCACTCTTCTACTCTACTGTGTTTACTATAGGGCCAGAACAGTGAGCTTGATCAGAACAATAGAACTGTGCTTCCTACACACACGGGCCATATTTAGTTCAATTCTGCTTAGGAAACTGACAGGAACAGTAGATCCTCTTCATTCCAATACCCTGAACATGCTGGGAACAGACACCAGTGCTATTTGCCCTTTGTATGACAATGGGAGGGCAATAGTGCCTCTTCTTACCAGAAAACAACTCTTGCTCATATGACCAAAAACTGCATGTGATTCAACTCCATTTAGGACTGGGAAACAAACGCTAGCTCGCCTTACAAGAAACACACTCTGCTTTTGAGAAAAGAGCACTCTTCAGCTCTACTGTGTTTCCTGTTGTGTCCGAACAGTAAGCTTGCTAAGAACAAAAGAACTGTGCTTCCTACACACACGGGCCATATCTAGTTCAACTCTGCTTAGGAAACTGACAACAACTGTAGCTCCTCTTCAGTCCAATACACTGTACTTGCTGGGAACAGTCGCGAGAGCTATTTGCACTGTGTATGGCATTGGGAGCACAACAGTGACTTTCCTTACCAGAAAACAACTCTTGCTCGTAGGACCAAAAACTGCATGGGATTCAACTCCATTTATTACTGGGAAACAAATGCTATCTCGCCTTACAAGAAACACACTCTGCTTTTGAGAAAAGAGCACTCTTCTACTCTACTGTGTTTCCCATAGTGCCAGAACAGTGAGCTTGCTCAGAACAAAAGAACTGTGCTTCCTACACACACGGGCCATATCTAGTTCAACTCTGCTTAGGAAACTGACAAGAACAGTAGCTACTCTTCAGTCCAATACACTGTAGTTGCTGGGAACAGACGCCAGTGCTATTTGCTCTGTGTATGGCAATGGGAGCGCAATAGTGACTTTCCTTACCAGAAAACAATTCTTGCTCGTGGGACCAAAAACTGCATGGGATTCAACTCCATTTAGGACTGGGAAACAAACGCTATCTCACCTTACAAGAAACACACTCTGCTTTTGAGAAAAGAGCACTCTTCTACTCTACTGTGTTTCCTATAGGGCCAGAACAGTCAGCTTGCTCAGAACAAAAGAACTGTGCTTCCTACACACACGGGCCATATTTAGTTCAATTCTGCTTAGGAAACTGACAATAACAGTAGATCCTCTTCAGTCCAATACACTGTACATGCTGGGAACAGATACCAGTGCTATTTGCCTTTTGTATGACAATGGGAGCGCAATAGTGACTCTTCTTACCAGAAAACAACTCTTGCTCGTAGGACCAAAAACTGTATGAGATTCAACTCCATTTAGGACTGGGAAAGAAACGCTAGCTCGCCTTACAAGAAACACACTCTGCTTTTGAGAAAAGAGCACTGTTCTACTCTACTGTGTTTCCCATAGTGCCAGAACAGTGAGTTTTCTCAGAACAAAAGAACTGTGCTTCCTACACACACGGCCATATCTAGTTCAATTCTGCTTAGGAAACTGACAAGAACAGTAGATCCTCTTCAGTCCAATACACTGTACATGCTGGGAACAGACACCAGTGCTATTTGCCCTTTGTATGACAATGGGAGGGCAATAGTGACTCTTCTTACCAGAAAACAACTCTTGCTCATAGGACCAAAAATTGCATGTGATTCAACTCCATTTAGGACTGGGAAACAAACGCTAGCTCGCCTTACAAGAAACACACTCTGCTTTTGAGAAAAGAGCACTTTTCTACTCTACTGTGTTTCCTATAGGGTCAGAACAGTGAGCTTGCTCAGAACAAAAGAACTGTGCTTCCTACACACACGGGCCATATCTAGTTCAACTCTGCTTAGGAAACTGACAAGAACAGTAGCTCCTCTTCAGTCCAATACACTGTACTTGCTGGGAACAGACGCCAGTGCTATTTGCACTGTGTATGGCAATGGGAGCACAATAGTGACTTTTCTTAGCAGAAAAAAATTCTTGCTCGTAGGACCAAAAACTGCATGTGATTCAACTCCATTTAGGACTGGGAAACAAACGCTAGCTTGCCTTACAAGAAACACACTCTGCTTTTGAGAAAAGAGCACTGTTCTACTCTACTGTGTTTCCCATAGTGCCAGAACAGTGAGCTTGCTCAGAACAAAAGAACTGTGCTTCCTACACACACCGGCCATATCTAGTTCAATTCTGCTTAGGAAACTGACAAGAACAGTAGATCCTCTTCAGTCCAATACACTGTACATGCTGGGAACAGACGCCAGTGCTATTTGCCCTGTGTATGACAAAGGGAGCACAATAGTGACTCTTCTTACCAGAAAACAACTCATGCTCGTAGGACCAGAAATTGCATGTGATTCAACTCCATTTAAGACTGGGAAACAAACGCTAGCTCATCTTACAAAAACACACTCTGCTTTTGAGAAAAGAGCACTCTTCTACTCTACTGTGTTTCCCATAGAGCCAGAACAGTGAGCTTGCTCAGAACAAAAGAACTGTGCTTCCTACACACACGGGCCATATTTAGTTCAATTCTGCTTAGGAAACTGACAGGAACAGTAGATCCTCTTCATTCCAATACCCTGAACATGCTGGGAACAGACACCAGTGCTATTTGCGCTTTGTATGACAATGGGAGCGCAATAGTGACTCTTCTTACCAGAAAACAACTCTTGCTCATAGGACCAAAAACTGCATGTGATTCAACTCCATTTAGGACTGGGAAACAAATGCTAGCTCGCCTAACAAGAAACACACTCTGCTTTTGAGAAAAGAGCACTCTTCTACTCTACTGTGTTTCCCATAGTGCCAGAACAGTGAGCTTGCACAGAACAAAGGAACTGTGCTTCCTATACACACGGGCCATATCTAGTTCAACTCTGCTTAGGAAACTGACAAGAACAGTAGCTCCTCGGCAGTCCAATACACTGTAGTTGCTGGGAACAGACGCCAGTGCTTTTTGCTCTGTGTATGGCAATGGGAGCGCAATAGTGACTTTCCTTACCAGAAAACAACTCTTGCTCGTAGGACCAAAAACTGCATGTTATTCAACTCCATTTAGGACTGGGAAACAAACACTAGCTCGCCTTACAATAAACACACTCTGCTTTTGAGAAAAGAGCACTGTTCTACTCTACTGTGTTTCCAATAGTGCCAGAACAGTGAGCTTGCTCAGAACAAAAGAACTGTGCTTCCTACACACACGGCCATATCTTGTTTAATTCTGCTTAGGAAACTGACAAGAACAGTAGATCCTCTTCAGTCTAATACACTGTACATGCTTGGAACAGACGCCAGTGCTATTTGCCCTGTGTATGACAAAGGGAGCACAATAGTGACTCTTCTTACCAGAAAACAACTCGTGCTCATAGGACCAGAAATTGCATGTGATTCAACTCCATTTAAGACTGGGAAACAAACGCTAGCTCGCCTTACAAGAAACACACTCTGCTTTTGAGAAAAGAGCACTCTTCTACTCTACTGTGTTTCCCATAGAGCCAGAACAGTGAGCTTGCTCAGAAAAAAAGAACTGTGCTTCCTACACACACGGGCCATATTTAGTTCAATTCTGCTTAGGAAACAGACAAGAACAGTAGCTCCTCTTCAGTCAAATACACTGTACATGCTGGAAACAGACGCCAGTGCTATTTGCCCTTTGTATGACAAAGGGAGCGCAATAGTGACTCTTCTTACCAGAAAACAACTCTTGCTCATAGGACCAAAAACTGCATGTGATTCAACTCCATTTAGGACTGGGAATCAAACGCTAGCTCGCCTAACAAGAAACACACTCTGCTTTTGAGAAAAGAGCACTCTTCAGCTCTACTGTGTTTCCTATGGTGTCCGAACAGTAAGCTTGCTCAGAACAAATGAACTGTGCTTCCTAAACACACGGGCCATATCTAGTTCAACTCTGCTTAGGAAACTGACAACAACTGTAGCTCCTCTTCAGTCCAATACACTCTACTTGCTGGGAACATTCGCGAGAGCTATTTGCACTGTGTATGGCATTGGGAGCACAACAGTGACTTTCCTTACCAGAAAACAACTCTTGCTCATAGGACCAAAAACTGCATGGGATTCAACTCCATTTAGGACTGGGAAACAAACGCTATCTCGCCTTACAAGAAACACACTCTGCTTTTGAGAAAAGAGCACTCTTCTACTCTACTGTGTTTCCCATAGTGCCAGAACAGTGAGCTTGCTCAGAACAAAAGAACTGTGCTTCCTACACACACGGGCCATATCTAGTTCAACTCTGCTTAGGAAACTGACAAGAACAGTCGCTACTCTTCAGTCCAATACACTGTAGTTGCTGGGAACAGACGCCAGTGCTGTTTGCTCTGTGTATGTCAATGGGAGCACAATAGTGACTTTCCTTACCAGAAAACAACTCTTGCTCGTAGGACCAAAAACTGCATGGGATTCAACTCCATTTAGGACTGGGAAACAAACGCTAGCTCGCCTTACAAGAAACACACTCTGCATTTGAGAAAAGAGCACTCTTCTACTCTACTGTGTTTCCCATAGTGCCAGAACAGTGAGCTTGCTCAGAACAAAGGAACTGTGCTTCCTACACACACCGGCCATATCTAGTTCAACTCTGCTTAGGAAACTGACAAGAACAGTAGCTCCTCTTCAGTCCAATACACTGCACTTGCTGGGAACAGATGCGAGAGCTATTTGCTCTGTGTATGGCAATGGGAGCACAATAGTGACTTTTCTTACCAGAAAACAATTCTTGATCGTAGGACCAAAAACTGCATGGGATTCAACTCCATTTAGGACTGGGAAACAAACGCTAGCTTGCCTTACAAGAAACACACTCTGCTTTTGAGAAAAGAGCACTCTTCTACTCTACTGTGTTTCCCATAGTGCCAGAACAGTGAGCTTGCTCAGAACAAAAGAACTGTGCTTCCTACACACACCGGCCATATCTAGTTCAACTCTGCTTAGGAAACTGACAAGAACAGTAGCTCCTCTTCAGTCCAATACACTGTAGTTGCTGGGAACAGACTCCACTGCTTTTTGCACTGTGTATGGCAATGGGAGCGCAATAGTGACTTTCCTTACCAGAAAACAAGTCTTGCTCGTAGGACCAAAAACTGCATGTGATTCAACTCCATTTAGGACTGGGAAACAAACGCTATCTCACCTTACAAGAAACACACTCTACTTTTGAGAAAAGAGCACTCTTCTACTCTACTGTGTTTCCTATAGGGCCAGAACAGTAAGCTTGCTCAGAACAAAAGAACTGTGCTTCCTACAGACACGGGCCATATTTAGTTCAATTCTGCTTAGGAAACTGACAAGAACAGTAGATCCTCTTAAGTCCAATACACTGTACATGCTGGGAACAGACACCAGTGCTATTTGCCCTTTGTATGACAATGGGAGCGCAATAGTGACTCTTCTTACCAGAAAAAAACTCTTGCTCATAAGACCAAAAACTGCATGTGATTCAACTCCATTTAGGACTGGGAAAGAAACGCTAGCTCGCCTTACAAGAAACACACTCTGCTTTTGAGAAAAGAGCCCTCTTCTACTCTACTGTGTTTCCTAAAGGGCCAGAACAGTGAGCTTGCTCAGAACAAAAGAACTGTGCTTCCTACACACACGGGCCATATTTAGTTCAATTCTGCTTAGGAAACTGACAAGAACAGTAGATCCTCTTCAGTCCAATACACTGTACATGCTGGGAACAGACGCCAGTGCTATTTGCCCTTTGTAAGACAAAGGGAGCGCAATAGTGACTCTTCTTACCAGAAATCAACTCTTGCTCATAGGACCAAAAACTGCATGGGATTCAACTCCATTTAGGACTGGGAAACAAACGCTAGCTCGCCTAACAAGAAACACACTCTGCTTTTGAGAAAAGAGCACTCTTCTTCTCTACTGTGTTTCCGATAGTGCCAGAACAGTGAGCTTGCACAGAACAAAGGAACTGTGTTTCCTACACACACGGGCCATATCTAGTTCAACTCTGCTTAGGAAACTGACAAGAACAGTAGCTACTCTTCAGTCCAATACACTGTAGTTGCTGGGAACAGACGCCAGTGCTATTTGCTCTGTGTATGGCAATGGGAGCGCAATAGTGACTTTCCTTACCAGAAAAAAACTCTTGCTCGTAGGACCAAAAACTGCATGTGATTAAACTCCACTTAGGACTGGGAAACAAACGCTATCTCGCCTTACAAGAAACACACTCTGCTTTTGAGAAAAGAGCACTCTTCTACTCTACTGTGTTTACTATAGAGCCAGAACAGTGAGCTTGCTCAGAACAATAGAACTGTGCTTCCTACACACACGGGCCATATTTAGTTCAATTCTGCTTAGGAAACTGACAGGAACAGTAGATCCTCTTCAGTCCAATACACTGAACATGCTGGGAACAGACACCAGTGCTATTTGTGCTTTGTATGACAATGGGAGCGCAATAGTGACTCTTCTTACCAGAAAACAACTCTTGCTCATAGGACCAAAAATTGCATGTGATTCAACTCCATTTAGGACTGGGAAACAAACGCTAGCTCGCCTTACAAGAAACACACTCTGCTTTGAGAACAGAGCACTCTTCAGCTCTACTGTGTTTCCTATGGTGTCCGAACAGTAAGCTTGCTCAGAACAAAAGAACTGTGCTTCCTACACACACGGGCCATATCTAGTTCAACTCTGCTTAGGAAACTGACAACAACTGTAGCTCCTCTTCAGTCCAATACACTGTACTTTCTGGGAACAGTCGCGAGAGCTATTTGCACTGTGTATGGCATTGGGAGCACAACAGTGACTTTCCTTACCAGAAAACAACTCTTGCTCGTAGGACCAAAAACTGCATGGGATTCAACTCCATTTAGGACTGGGAAACAAACGCTATCTCGCCTTACAGGAAACACACTCTGCTTTTGAGAAAAGAGCACTCTTCTACTCTACTGTGTTTCCCATAGTGCCAGAACAGTGAGCTTGCTCAGAACAAAAGAACTGTGCTTCCTACACACACGGGCCATGTCTAGTTCAACTCTGCTTAGGAAACTGACAAGAACAGTAGATCCTCTTCAGTCTAATACACTGTACATGCTGGGAACAGACGCCAGTGCTATTTGCCCTGTGTATGACAAAGGGAGCACAATAGTGACTCTTCTTACCAGAAAACAACTCGTGCTCATAGGACCAGAAATTGCATGTGATTCAACTCCATTTAAGACTGGGAAACAAACGCTAGCTCGCCTTACAAGAAACACACTCTGCTTTTGAGAAAAGCGCACTCTTCTACTCTACTGTGTTTCCCATAGAGCCAGAACAGTGAGCTTGCTCAGAACAAAAGAACTGTGCTTCCTACACACACGGGCCATATTTAGTTCAATTCTGCTTAGGAAACAGACAAGAACAGTAGCTCCTCTTCAGTCAAATACACTGTACATGCTGGAAACAGACGCCAGTGCTATTTGCCCTTTGTATGACAAAGGGAGCGCAATAGTGACTCTTCTTACCAGAAAACAACTCTTGCTCATAGGACCAAAAACTGCATGTGATTCAACTCCATTTAGGACTGGGAAACAAACGCTAGCTCGCCTAACAAGAAACACACTCTGCTTTTGAGAAAAGAGCACTCTTCAGCTCTACTGTGTTTCCTATGGTGTCCGAACAGTAAGCTTGCTCAGAACAAATGAACTGTGCTTCCTAAACACACGGGCCATATCTAGTTCAACTCTGCTTAGGAAACTGACAACAACTGTAGCTCCTCTTCAGTCCAATACACTCTACTTGCTGGGAACATTCGCGAGAGCTATTTGCACTGTGTATGGCATTGGGAGCACAACAGTGACTTTCCTTACCAGAAAACAACTCTTGCTGGTAGGACCAAAAACTGCATGGGATTCAACTCCATTTAGGACTGGGAAACAAACGCTAGCTCGCCTTACAAGAAACACACTCTGCATTTGAGAAAAGAGCACTCTTCTACTCTACTGTGTTTCC
The DNA here is from genome assembly GCF_949786415.1 of Peromyscus eremicus. Lineage (NCBI taxonomy): Eukaryota > Metazoa > Chordata > Mammalia > Rodentia > Cricetidae > Peromyscus > Peromyscus eremicus. The sequence continues at coordinate 38,832 of NW_026737028.1, read as the reverse complement.
CATAGTGCCAGAACAGTGAGCTTGCTCAGAACAAAGGAACTGTGCTTCCTACACACACCGGCCATATCTAGTTCAACTCTGCTTAGGAAACTGACAAGAACAGTAGCTCCTCTTCAGTCCAATACACTGCACTTGCTGGGAACAGATGCGAGAGCTATTTGCTCTGTGTATGGCAATGGGAGCACAATAGTGACTTTTCTTACCAGAAAACAATTCTTGCTCGTAGGACCAAAAACTGCATGGGATTCAACTCCATTTAGGACTGGGAAACAAACGCTAGCTTGCCTTACAAGAAACACACTCTGCTTTTGAGAAAAGAGCACTCTTCTACTCTACTGTGTTTCCCATAGTGCCAGAACAGTGAGCTTGCTCAGAACAAAAGAACTGTGCTTCCTACACACACCGGCCATATCTAGTTCAACTCTGCTTAGGAAACTGACAAGAACAGTAGCTCCTCTTCAGTCCAATACACTGTAGTTGCTGGGAACAGACTCCACTGCTTTTTGCACTGTGTATGGCAATGGGAGCGCAATAGTGACTTTCCTTACCAGAAAACAAGTCTTGCTCGTAGGACCAAAAACTGCATGTGATTCAACTCCATTTAGGACTGGGAAACAAACGCTATCTCACCTTACAAGAAACACACTCTACTTTTGAGAAAAGAGCACTCTTCTACTCTACTGTGTTTCCTATAGGGCCAGAACAGTAAGCTTGCTCAGAACAAAAGAACTGTGCTTCCTACAGACACGGGCCATATTTAGTTCAATTCTGCTTAGGAAACTGACAAGAACAGTAGATCCTCTTAAGTCCAATACACTGTACATGCTGGGAACAGACACCAGTGCTATTTGCCCTTTGTATGACAATGGGAGCGCAATAGTGACTCTTCTTACCAGAAAAAAACTCTTGCTCATAAGACCAAAAACTGCATGTGATTCAACTCCATTTAGGACTGGGAAAGAAACGCTAGCTCGCCTTACAAGAAACACACTCTGCTTTTGAGAAAAGAGCCCTCTTCTACTCTACTGTGTTTCCTAAAGGGCCAGAACAGTGAGCTTGCTCAGAACAAAAGAACTGTGCTTCCTACACACACGGGCCATATTTAGTTCAATTCTGCTTAGGAAACTGACAAGAACAGTAGATCCTCTTCAGTCCAATACACTGTACATGCTGGGAACAGACGCCAGTGCTATTTGCCCTTTGTAAGACAAAGGGAGCGCAATAGTGACTCTTCTTACCAGAAATCAACTCTTGCTCATAGGACCAAAAACTGCATGTGATTCAACTCCATTTAGGACTGGGAAACAAACGCTAGCTCGCCTAACAAGAAACACACTCTGCTTTTGAGAAAAGAGCACTCTTCTTCTCTACTGTGTTTCCCATAGTGCCAGAACAGTGAGCTTGCACAGAACAAAGGAACTGTGTTTCCTACACACACGGGCCATATCTAGTTCAACTCTGCTTAGGAAACTGACAAGAACAGTAGCTACTCTTCAGTCCAATACACTGTAGTTGCTGGGAACAGACGCCAGTGCTATTTGCTCTGTGTATGGCAATGGGAGCGCAATAGTGACTTTCCTTACCAGAAAAAAACTCTTGCTCGTAGGACCAAAAACTGCATGTGATTAAACTCCACTTAGGACTGGGAAACAAACGCTATCTCGCCTTACAAGAAACACAATCTGCTTTTGAGAAAAGAGCACTCTTCTACTCTACTGTGTTTACTATAGAGCCAGAACAGTGAGCTTGCTCAGAACAATAGAACTGTGCTTCCTACACACACGGGCCATATTTAGTTCAATTCTGCTTAGGAAACTGACAGGAACAGTAGATCCTCTTCAGTCCAATACACTGAACATGCTGGGAACAGACACCAGTGCTATTTGCGCTTTGTATGACAATGGGAGCGCAATAGTGACTCTTCTTACCAGAAAACACCTCTTGCTCATAGGACCAAAAATTGCATGTGATTCAACTCCATTTAGGACTGGGAAACAAACGCTAGCTCGCCTTACAAGAAACACACTCTGCTTTGAGAACAGAGCACTCTTCAGCTCTACTGTGTTTCCTATGGTGTCCGAACAGTAAGCTTGCTCAGAACAAAAGAACTGTGCTTCCTACACACACGGGCCATATCTAGTTCAACTCTGCTTAGGAAACTGACAACAACTGTAGCTCCTCTTCAGTCCAATACACTGTACTTTCTGGGAACAGTCGCGAGAGCTATTTGCACTGTGTATGGCATTGGGAGCACAACAGTGACTTTCCTTACCAGAAAACAACTCTTGCTCGTAGGAACAAAAACTGCATGGGATTCAACTCCATTTAGGACTGGGAAACAAACGCTATCTCGCCTTACAGGAAACACATTCTGCTTTTGAGAAAAGAGCACTCTTCTACTCTACTGTGTTTCCCATAGTGCCAGAACAGTGAGCTTGCTCAGAACAAAAGAACTGTGGTTCCTACACACACGGGCCATGTCTAGTTCAACTCTGCTTAGGAAACTGACAAGAACAGTAGCTACTCTTCAGGCCAATACACTGTAGTTGCTGGGAACAGACGCCAGTGCTATTTGCTCTGTGTATGGCAATGGGAGCGCAATAGTGACTTTCCTTACCAGAAAACAACTCTTGCTCGTAGGACCAAAAACTGCATGGGATTCAACTCCATTTAGGACTGGGAAACAAACGATAGCTCGCCTTACAAGAAACACACTCTGCTTTTGAGAAAAGAGCACTCTTCTACTCTACTGTGTTTCCTATAGTGCCAGAACAGTGAGCTTGCTCAGAACAATAGAACTGTGCTTCCTACACACACGGGCCATATTTAGTTCAATTCTGCTTAGGAAACTGACAGGAACAGTAGATCCTCTTCATTCCAATACCCTGAACATGCTGGGAACAGACACCAGTGCTATTTGCGCTTTGTATGACAATGGGAGCGCAATAGTGACTCTTCTTACCAGAAAACAACTCTTGCTCATAGGACCAAAAACTGCATGTGATTCAACTCCATTTAGGACTGGGAAACAAACGCTAGCTCGACTAACAAGAAACACACTCTGCTTTTGAGAAAAGAGCACTCTTCTACTCTACTGTGTTTCCCATAGTGCCAGAACAGTGAGCTTGCACAGAACAAAGGAACTGTGCTTCCTATACACACGGGCCATATCTAGTTCAACTCTGCTTAGGAAACTGACAAGAACAGTAGCTCCTCTGCAGTCCAATACACTGTAGTTGCTGGGAACAGACGCCAGTGCTTTTTGCTCTGTGTATGGCAATGGGAGCACAATAGTGACTTTCCTTACCAGAAAACAACTCTTGCTCTTAGGACCAAAAACTGCATGTTATTCAACTCCATTTAGGACTGGGAAACAAACACTAGCTCGCCTTACAAGAAACACACTCTGCTTTTGAGAAAAGAGCACTGTTCTACTCTACTGTGTTTCCCATAGTGCCAGAACAGTGAGCTTGCTCAGAACTAAAGAACTGTGCTTCCTACACACACGGCCATATCTAGTTCAATTCTGCTTAGGAAACTGACAAAAACAGTAGATCCTCTTCAGTCTAATACACTGTACATGCTGGGAACAGACGCCAGTGCTATTTGCCCTGTGTATGACAAAGGGAGCACAATAGTGACTCTTCTTACCAGAAAACAACTCGTGCTCGTAGGACCAGAAATTGCATGTGATTCAACTCCATTTAAGACTGGGAAACAAACGCTAGCTCGCCTTACAAGAAACACACTCTGCTTTTGAGAAAAGAGCACTCTTCTACTCTACTGTGTTTCCCATAGAGCCAGAACAGTGAGCTTGCTCAGAACAAAAGAACTGTGCTTCCTACACACACGGGCCATATTTAGTTCAATTCTGCTTAGGAAACAGACAAGAACAGTAGCTCCTCTTCAGTCAAATACACTGTACTTGCTGGAAACAGACGCCAGTGCTATTTGCCCTTTGTATGACAAAGGGAGCGCAATAGTGACTCTTCTTACCAGAAAACAACTCTTGCTCATAGGACCAAAAACTGCATGTGATTCAACTCCATTTAGGACTGGGAAACAAACGCTAGCTCGCCTAACAAGAAACACACTCTGCTATTGAGAAAAGAGCACTCTTCTTCTCTACTGTGTTTCCCATAGTGCCAGAACAGTGAGCTTGCACAGAAAAAGGAACTGTGCTTCCTACACACACGGGCCATATCTAGTTCAACTCTGCTTAGGAAACTGACAAGAACAGTAGCTCCTCTTCAGTCCAATACACTGTATTTGCTGGGAACAGACGCCAGTGCTATTTGCTCTGTGTATGGCAATGGGAGCGCAATAGTGACTTTCCTTACCAGAAAACAACTCTTGCTCGTAGGACCAAAAACTGCATGTGATTAAACTCCACTTAGGACTGGGAAAGAAACGCTATTTCGCCTTACAAGAAACACACTCTGCTTTTGAGAAAAGAGCACTCTTCTACTCTACTGTGTTTAATATAGGGCAAGAACAGTGAGCTTGCTCAGAACAATAGAACTGTGCTTCCTACACACACGGGCCATATTTAGTTCAATTCTGCTTAGGAAACTGACAGGAACAGTAGATCCTCTTCAGTCCAATACACTGAACATGCTGGGAACAGACACCAGTGCTATTTGCCCTTTGTATGACAATGGGAGGGCAATAGTGACTCTTCTTACCAGAAAACAACTCTTGCTCATATGACCAAAAACTGCATGTGATTCAACTCCATTTAGGACTGGGAAACAAACGCTAGCTCGCCTTACAAGAAACACACTCTGCTTTTGAGAAAAGAGCACTCTTCAGCTCTACTGTGTTTCCTGTGGTGTCCGAACAGTAAGCTTGCTAAGAACAAAAGAACTGTGCTTCCTACACACACGGGCCATATCTAGTTCAACTCTGCTTAGGAAACTGACAACAACTGTAGCTCCTCTTCAGTCCAATACACTGTACTTGCTGGGAACAGTCGCGAGGGCTATTTGCACTGTGTATGGCATTGGGAGCACAACAGTGACTTTCCTTACCAGAAATCAACTCTTGCTCGTAGGACCAAAAACTGCATGGGATTCAACTCCATTTATTACTTGGAAACAAACGCTATCTCGCCTTACAAGAAACACACTCTGCTTTTGAGAAAAGAGCACTCTTCTACTCTACTGTGTTTCCCATAGTGACAGAACAGTGAGCTTGCTCAGAACAAAAGAACTGTGCTTCCTACACACACGGGCCATATCTAGTTCTACTCTGCTTAGGAAACTGACAAGAACAGTAGCTACTCTTCAGTCCAATACACTGTAGTTGCTGGGAATAGACGCCAGTGCTATTTGCTCTGTGTATGGCAATGGGAGCGCAATAGTGACTTTCCTTACCAGAAAACAATTCTTGCTCGTGGGACCAAAAACTGCATGGGATTCAACTCCATTTAGGACTGGGAAACAAACGCTATCTCACCTTACAAGAAACACACTCTGCTTTTGAGAAAAGAGCACACTTCTACTCTACTGTGTTTCCTATAGGGCCAGAACAGTCAGCTTGCTCAGAACAAAAGAACTGTGCTTCCTACACACACGGGCCATATTTAGTTCAATTCTGCTTAGGAAACTGACAATAACAGTAGATCCCCTTCAGTCCAATACACTGTACATGCTGGGAACAGATACCAGTGCTATTTGCCTTTTGTATGACAATGGGAGCGCAATAGTGACTCTTCTTACCAGAAAACAACTCTTGCTCGTAGGACCAAAAACTGCATGAGATTCAACTCCATTTAGGACTGGGAAAGAAACGCTAGCTCGCCTTACAAGAAACACACTCTGCTTTTGAGAAAAGAGCACTGTTCTACTCTACTGTGTTTCCCATAGTGCCAGAACAGTGAGCTTTCTCAGAACAAAAGAACTGTGCTTCCTACACACACGGCCATATCTAGTTCAATTCTGCTTAGGAAACTGACAAGAACAGTAGATCCTCTTCAGTCCAATACACTGTACATGCTGGGAACAGACACCAGTGCTATTTGCCCTTTGTATGACAATGGGAGGGCAATAGTGACTCTTCTTACCAGAAAACAACTCTTGCTCATAGGACCAAAAATTGCATGTGATTCAACTCCATTTAGGACTGGGAAACAAACGCTAGCTCGCCTTACAAGAAACACACTCTGCTTTTGAGAAAAGAGCACTTTTCTACTCTACTGTGTTTCCTATAGGGTCAGAACAGTGAGCTTGCTCAGAACAAAAGAACTGTGCTTCCTACACACACGGGCCATATCTAGTTCAACTCTGCTTAGGAAACTGACAAGAACAGTAGCTCCTCTTCAGTCCAATACACTGTACTTGCTGGGAACAGACGCGAGAGCTATTTGCACTGTGTATGGCAATGGGAGCACAATAGTGACTTTTCTCTCCAGAAAAAAATTCTTGCTCGTAGGACCAAAAACTGCATGTGATTCAACTCCATTTAGGACTGGGAAACAAACGCTAGCTTGCCTTACAAGAAACACACTCTGCTTTTGAGAAAAGAGCACTGTTCTACTCTACTGTGTTTCCCATAGTGCCAGAACAGTGAGCTTGCTCAGAACAAAAGAACTGTGCTTCCTACACACACCGGCCATATCTAGTTCAATTCTGCTTAGGAAACTGACAAGAACAGTAGATCCTCTTCAGTCCAATACACTGTACATGCTGGGAACAGACGCCAGTGCTATTTGCCCTGTGTATGACAAAGGGAGCACAATAGTGACTCTTCTTACCAGAAAACAACTCGTGCTCGTAGGACCAGAAATTGCATGTGATTCAACTCCATTTAAGACTGGGAAACAAACGCTAGCTCATCTTACAAAAACACACTCTGCTTTTGAGAAAAGAGCACTCTTCTACTCTACTGTGTTTCCCATAGAGCCAGAACAGTGAGCTTGCTCAGAACAAAAGAACTGTGCTTCCTACACACACGGGCCATATTTAGTTCAATTCTGCTTAGGAAACTGACAGGAACAGTAGATCCTCTTCATTCCAATACCCTGAACATGCTGGGAACAGACACCAGTGCTATTTGCGCTTTGTATGACAATGGGAGCGCAATAGTGACTCTTCTTACCAGAAAACAACTCTTGCTCATAGGACCAAAAACTGCATGTGATTCAACTCCATTTAGGACTGGGAAACAAACGCTAGCTCGCCTAACAAGAAACACACTCTGCTTTTGAGAAAAGAGCACTCTTCTACTCTACTGTGTTTCCCATAGTGCCAGAACAGTGAGCTTGCACAGAACAAAGGAACTGTGCTTCCTATACACACGGGCCATATCTAGTTCAACTCTGCTTAGGAAACTGACAAGAACAGTAGCTCCTCGGCAGTCCAATACACTGTAGTTGCTGGGAAGAGACGCCAGTGCTTTTTGCTCTGTGTATGGCAATGGGAGCACAATAGTGACTTTCCTTACCAGAAAACAACTCTTGCTCGTAGGACCAAAAACTGCATGAGATTCAACTCCATTTAGGACTGGGAAACAAACACTAGCTCGCCTTACAAGAAACACACTCTGCTTTTGAGAAAAGAGCACTGTTCTACTCTACTGTGTTTCCAATAGTGCCAGAACAGTGAGCTTGCTCAGAACAAAAGAACTGTGCTTCCTACACACACGGCCATATCTTGTTCAATTCTGCTTAGGAAACTGACAAGAACAGTAGATCCTCTTCAGTCTAATACACTGTACATGCTGGGAACAGACGCCAGTGCTTTTTGCCCTGTGTATGACAAAGGGAGCACAATAGTGACTCTTCTTACCAGAAAACAACTCGTGCTCATAGGACCAGAAATTGCATGTGATTCAACTCCATTTAAGACTGGGAAACAAACGCTAGCTCGCCTTACAAGAAACACACTCTGCTTTTGAGAAAAGAGCACTCTTCTACTCTACTGTGTTTCCCATAGAGCCAGAACAGTGAGCTTGCTCAGAACAAAAGAACTGTGCTTCCTACACACACGGGCCATATTTAGTTCAATTCTGCTTAGGAAACAGACAAGAACAGTAGCTCCTCTTCAGTCAAATACACTGTACATGCTGGAAACAGACGCCAGTGCTATTTGCCCTTTGTATGACAAAGGGAGCGCAATAGTGACTCTTCTTACCAGAAAACAACTCTTGCTCATAGGACCAAAAACTGCATGTGATTCAACTCCATTTAGGACTGGGAAACAAACGCTAGCTCGCCTAACAAGAAACACACTCTGCTTTTGAGAAAAGAGCACTCTTCAGCTCTACTGTGTTTCCTATGGTGTCCGAACAGTAAGCTTGCTCAGAACAAATGAACTGTGCTTCCTACACACACGGGCCATATCTAGTTCAACTCTGCTTAGGAAACTGACAACAACTGTAGCTCCTCTTCAGTCCAATACACTCTACTTGCTGGGAACATTCGCGAGAGCTATTTGCACTGTGTATGGCATTGGGAGCACAACAGTGACTTTCCTTACCAGAAAACAACTCTTGCTCGTAGGACCAAAAACTGCATGGGATTCAACTCCATTTATGACTGGGAAACAAACGCTATCTCGCCTTACATGAAACACACTCTGCATTTGAGAAAAGAGCACTCTTCTACTCTACTGTGTTTCCCATAGTGCCAGAACAGTGAGCTTGCTCAGAACAAAAGAACTGTGCTTCCTACACACACGGGCCATATCTAGCTCAACTCTGCTTAGGAAACTGACAAGAACAGTAGCTACTCTTCAGTCCAATACACTGTAGTTGCTGGGAACAGACGCCAGTGCTGTTTGCTCTGTGTATGTCAATGGGAGCACAATAGTGACTTTCCTTACCAGAAAACAACTCTTGCTCATAGGACCAAAAACTGCATGGGATTCAACTCCATTTAGGACTGGGAAACAAACGCTAGCTCGCCTTACAAGAAACACACTCTGCATTTGAGAAAAGAGCACTCTTCTACTCTACTGTGTTTCCCATAGTGCCAGAACAGTGAGCTTGCTCAGAACAAAGGAACTGTGCTTCCTACACACAGGGGCCATATCTAGTTCAACTCTGCTTAGGAAACTGACAAGAACAGTAGCTCCTCTTCAGTCCAATACACTGTACTTGCTGGGAACAGATGCGAGAGCTATTTGCTCTGTGTATGGCAATGGGAGCACAATAGTGACTTTTCTTACCAGAAAACAATTCTTGCTCGTAGGACCAAAAACTGCATGGGATTCAACTCCATTTAGGACTGGGAAACAAACGCTAGCTTGCCTTACAAGAAACACACTCTGCTTTTGAGAAAAGAGCACTCTTCTACTCTACTGTGTTTCCCATAGTGCCAGAACAGTGAGCTTGCTCAGAACAAAAGAACTGTGCTTCCTACACACACCGGCCATATCTAGTTCAACTCTGCTTAGGAAACTGACAAGAACAGTAGCTCCTCTTCAGTGCAATACACTGTAGTTGCTGGGAACAGACTCCACTGCTTTTTGCACTGTGTATGGCAATGGGAGCGAAATAGTGACTTTCCTTACCAGAAAACAAGTCTTGCTCGTAGGACCAAAAACTGCATGTGATTCAACTCCATTTAGGACAGGGAAACAAACGCTATCTCACCTTACAAGAAACACACTCTACTTTTGAGAAAAGAGCACTCTTCTACTCTACTGTGTTTCCTATAGGGCCAGAACAGTAAGCTTGCTCAGAATAAAAGAACTGTGCTTCCTACAGACACGGGCCATATTTAGTTCAATTCTGCTTAGGAAACTGACAAGAACAGTAGATCCTCTTAAGTCCAATACACTGTACATGCTGGGAACAGACACCAGTGCTATTTGCCCTTTGTATGACAATGGGAGCGCAATAGTGACTCTTCTTACCAGAAAAAAACTCTTGCTCATAAGACCAAAAACTGCATGTGATTCAACTCCATTTAGGACTGGGAAAGAAACGCTAGCTCGCCTTACAAGAAACACACTCTGCTTTTGAGAAAAGAGCCCTCTTCTACTCTACTGTGTTTCCTAAAGGGCCAGAACAGTGAGCTTGCTCAGAACAAAAGAACTGTGCTTCCTACACACACGGGCCATATTTAGTTCAATTCTGCTTAGGAAACTGACAAGAACAGTAGATCCTCTTCAGTCCAATACACTGTACATGCTGGGAACAGACGCCAGTGCTATTTGCCCTTTGTAAGACAAAGGGAGCGCAATAGTGACTCTTCTTACCAGAAATCAACTCTTGCTCATAGGACCAAAAACTGCATGTGATTCAACTCCATTTAGGACTGGGAAACAAACGCTAGCTCGCCTAACAAGAAACACACTCTGCTTTTGAGAAAAGAGCACTCTTCTTCTCTACTGTGTTTCCCATAGTGCCAGAACAGTGAGCTTGCACAGAACAAAGGAACTGTGTTTCCTACACACACGGGCCATATCTAGTTCAACTCTGCTTAGGAAACTGACAAGAACAGTAGCTTCTCTTCAGTCCAATACACTGTAGTTGCTGGGAACAGACGCCAGTGCTATTTGCTCTGTGTATGGCAATGGGAGCGCAATAGTGACTTTCCTTACCAGAAAAAAAATTTTGCTGGTAGGACCAAAAACTGCATGTGATTAAACTCCACTTAGGACTGGGAAACAAACGCTATCTCGCCTTACAAGAAACACACTCTGCTTTTGAGAAAAGAGCACTCTTCTACTCTACTGTGTTTACTATAGAGCCAGAACAGTGAGCTTGCTCAGAACAATAGAACTGTGCTTCCTACACACACGGGCCATATTTAGTTCAATTATGCTTAGGAAACTGACAGGAACAGTAGATCCTCTTCAGTCCAATACACTGAACATGCTGGGAACAGACACCAGTGCTATTTGTGCTTTGTATGACAATGGGAGCGCAATAGTGACTCTTCTTACCAGAAAACAACTCTTGCTCATAGGACCAAAAATTGCATGTGATTCAACTCCATTTAGGACTGGGAAACAAACGCTAGCTCGCCTTACAAGAAACACACTCTGCTTTGAGAACAGAGCACTCTTCAGCTCTACTGTGTTTCCTATGGTGTCCGAACAGTAAGCTTGCTCAGAACAAAAGAACTGTGCTTCCTACACACACGGGCCATATCTAGTTCAACTCTGCTTAGGAAACTGACAACTGTAGCTCCTCTTCAGTCCAATACACTGTACTTTCTGGGAACAGTCGCGAGAGCTATTTGCACTGTGTATGGCATTGGGAGCACAACAGTGACTTTCCTTACCAGAAAACAACTCTTGCTCGTAGGACCAAAAACTGCATGTTATTCAACTCCATTTAGGACTGGGAAACAAACACTAGCTCTCCTTACAAGAAACACACTCTGCTTTTGAGAAAAGAGCACTGTTCTACTCTACTGTGTTTCCAATAGTGCCAGAACAGTGAGCTTGCTCAGAACAAAAGAACTGTGCTTCCTACACACACGGCCATATCTTGTTCAATTCTGCTTAGGAAACTGACAAGAACAGTAGATCCTCTTCAGTCTAATACACTGTACATGCTGGGAACAGACGCCAGTGCTATTTGCCCTGTGTATGACAAAGGGAGCACAATAGTGACTCTTCTTACCAGAAAACAACTCGTGCTCATAGGACCAGAAATTGCATGTGATTCAACTCCATTTAAGACTGGGAAACAAACGCTAGCTCGCCTTACAAGAAACACACTCTGCTTTTGAGAAAAGAGCACTCTTCTACTCTACTGTGTTTCCCATAGAGCCAGAACAGTGAGCTTGCTCAGAACAAAAGAACTGTGCTTCCTACACACACGGGCCATATTTAGTTCAATTCTGCTTAGGAAACAGACAAGAACAGTAGCTCCTCTTCAGTCAAATACACTGTACATACTGGAAACAGACGCCAGTGCTATTTGCCCTTTGTATGACAAAGGGAGCGCAATAGTGACTCTTCTTACCAGAAAACAACTCTTGCTCATAGGACCAAAAACTGCATGTGATTCAACTCCATTTAGGACTGGGAAACAAACGCTAGCTCGCCTTACAAGAAACACACTCTGCTTTTGAGAAAAGAGCACTCTTCAGCTCTACTGTGTTTCCTATGGTGTCCGAACAGTAAGCTTGCTCAGAACAAATGAACTGTGCTTCCTACACACACGGGCCATATCTAGTTCAACTCTGCTTAGGAAACTGACAACAACTGTAGCTCCTCTCCAGTCCAATACACTCTACTTGCTGGGAACATTCGCGAGAGCTATTTGCACTGTGTATGGCATTGGGAGCACAACAGTGACTTTCCTTACCAGAAAAAAACTCTTGCTCGTAGGACCAAAAACTGCATGTGATTAAACTCCACTTAGGACTGGGAAACAAACGCTATCTCGCCTTACAAGAAACACACTCTGCTTTTGAGAAAAGAGCACTCTTCTACTCTACTGTGTTTCCCATAGTGCCAGAACAGTGAGCTTGCTCAGAACAAAAGAACTGTGCTTCCTACACACACCGGCCATATCTAGTTCAACTCTGCTTAGGAAACTGACAAGAACAGTAGATCCTCTTCAGTCCAATACACTGTATATGCTGGGAACAGACGCCAGTGCTATTTGCCCTGTGTATGACAAAGGGAGCACAATAGTGACTCTTCTTACCAGAAAACAACTCGTGCTCGTAGGACCAGAAACTGCATGTGATTCAACTCCATTTAAGACTGGGAAACAAACGCTAGCTCGCCTACAAGAAACACAGTCTGCATTTGAGAAAAGAGCACTCTTCTACTCTACTGTGTTTCCCATAGTGCCAGAACAGTGAGCTTGCTCAGAACAAAGGAACTGTGCTTCCTACACACAGGGGCCATATCTAGTTCAACTCTGCTTAGGAAACTGACAAGAACAGTAGCTCCACTTCAGTCCAATACACTGCACTTGCTGGGAACAGATGCGAGAGCTATTTGCTCTGTGTATGGCAATGGGAGCACAATAGTGACTTTTCTTACCAGAAAACAATTCTTGCTCGTAGGACCAAAAACTGCATGGGATTCAACTCCATTTAGGACTGGGAAACAAAAACTAGCTTGCCTTACAAGAAACACACTCTGCTTTTGAGAAAAGAGCACTCTTCTACTCTACTGTGTTTCCCATAGTGCCAGAACAGTGAGCTTGCTCAGAACAAAAGAACTGTGCTTCCTACACACACCGGCCATATCTAGTTCAACTCTGCTTAGGAAACTGACAAGAACAGTAGCTCATCTTCAGTCCAATACACTGTAGTTGCTGGGAACAGACTCCACTGCTTTTTGCACTGTGTATGGCAATGGGAGCGCAATAGTGACTTTCCTTACCAGAAAACAAGTCTTGCTCGTAGGACCAAAAACTGCATGTGATTCAACTCCATTTAGGACTGGGAAACAAACGCTATCTCACCTTACAAGAAACACACTCTACTTTTGAGAAAAGAGCACTCTTCTACTCTACTGTGTTTCCTATAGGGCCAGAACAGTAAGCTTGCTCAGAACAAAAGAACTGTGCTTCCTACAGACACGGGCCATATTTAGTTCAATTCTGCTTAGGAAACTGACAAGAACAGTAGATCCTCTTAAGTCCAATACACTGTACATGCTGGGAACAGACACCAGTGCTATTTGACCTTTGTATGACAATGGGAGCGCAATAGTGACTCTTCTTACCAGAAAAAAACTCTTGCTCATAAGACCAAAAACTGCATGTGATTCAACTCCATTTAGGACTGGGAAAGAAACGCTAGCTCGCCTTACAAGAAACACACTCTGCTTTTGAGAAAAGAGCCCTCTTCTACTCTACTGTGTTTCCTAAAGGGCCAGAACAGTGAGCTTGCTCAGAACAAAAGAACTGTGCTTCCTACACACACGGGCCATATTTAGTTCAATTCTGCTTAGGAAACTGACAAGAACAGTAGATCCTCTTAAGTCCAATACACTGTACATGCTGGGAACAGACACCAGTGCTATTTGCCCTTTGTATGACAATGGGAGCGCAATAGTGACTCTTCTTACCAGAAAAAAACTCTTGCTCATAAGACCAAAAACTGCATGTGATTCAACTCCATTTAGGACTGGGAAAGAAACGCTAGCTCGCCTTACAAGAAACACACTCTGCTTTTGAGAAAAGAGCCCTCTTCTACTCTACTGTGTTTCCTAAAGGGCCAGAACAGTGAGCTTGCTCAGAACAAAAGAACTGTGCTTCCTACACACACGGGCCATATTTAGTTCAATTCTGCTTAGGAAACTGACAAGAACAGTAGATCCTCTTCAGTCCAATACACTGTACATGCTGGGAACAGACGCCAGTGCTATTTGCCCTTTGTAAGACAAAGGGAGCGCAATAGTGACTCTTCTTACCAGAAATCAACTCTTGCTCATAGGACCAAAAACTGCATGTGATTCAACTCCAATTAGGACTGGGAAACAAACGCTAGCTCGCCTAACAAGAAACACACTCTGCTTTTGAGAAAAGAGCACTCTTCTTCTCTACTGTGTTTCCCATAGTTCCAGAACAGTGAGCTTGCACAGAACAAAGGAACTGTGTTTCCTACACACACGGGCCATATCTAGTTCAACTCTGCTTAGGAAACTGACAAGAACAGTAGCTACTCTTCAGTCCAATACACTGTAGTTGCTGGGAACAGACGCCAGTGCTATTTGCTCTGTGTATGGCAATGGGAGCGCAATAGTGACTTTCCTTACCAGAAAAAAACTCTTGCTCGTAGGACCAAAAACTGCATGTGATTAAACTCCACTTAGGACTGGGAAACAAACGCTATCTCGCCTTACAAGAAACACAATCTGCTTTTGAGAAAAGAGCACTCTTCTACTCTACTGTGTTTACTATAGAGCCAGAACAGTGAGCTTGCTCAGAACAATAGAACTGTGCTTCCTACACACACGGGCCATATTTAGTTCAATTCTGCTTAGGAAACTGACAGGAACAGTAGATCCTCTTCAGTCCAATACACTGAACATGCTGGGAACAGACACCAGTGCTATTTGCGCTTTGTATGACAATGGGAGCGCAATAGTGACTCTTCTTACCAGAAAACAACTCTTGCTCATAGGACCAAAAATTGCATGTGATTCAACTCCATTTAGGACTGGGAAACAAACGCTAGCTCGCCTTACAAGAAACACACTCTGCTTTGAGAACAGACCACTCTTCAGCTCTACTGTGTTTCCTATGGTGTCCGAACAGTAAGCTTGCTCAGAACAAAAGAACTGTGCTTCCTACACACACGGGCCATATCTAGTTCAACTCTGCTTAGGAAACTGACAACAACTGTAGCTCCTCTTCAGTCCAATACACTGTACTTTCTGGGAACAGTCGCGAGAGCTATTTGCACTGTGTATGGCATTGGGAGCACAACAGTGACTTTCCTTACCAGAAAACAACTCTTGCTCGTAGGACCAAAAAGTGCATGGGATTCAACTCCATTTAGGACTGGGAAACAAACGCTATCTCGCCTTACAGGAAACACACTCTGCTTTTGAGAAAAGAGCACTCTTCTACTCTACTGTGTTTCCCATAGTGCCAGAACAGTGAGCTTGCTCAGAACAAAAGAACTGTGCTTCCTACACACACGGGCCATGTCTAGTTCAACTCTGCTTAGGAAACTGACAAGAACAGTAGCTACTCTTCAGGCCAATACACTGTAGTTGCTGGGAACAGACGCCAGTGCTATTTGCTCTGTGTATGGCAATGGGAGCGCAATAGTGACTTTCCTTACCAGAAAACAACTCTTGCTCGTAGGACCAAAAACTGCATGGGATTCAACTCCATTTAGGACTGGGAAACAAACGATAGCTCGCCTTACAAGAAACACACTCTGCTTTTGAGAAAAGAGCACACTTCTACTCTACTGTGTTTCCTATAGTGCCAGAACAGTGAGCTTGCTCAGAACAATAGAACTGTGCTTCCTACACACACGGGCCATATTTAGTTCAATTCTGCTTAGGAAACTGACAGGAACAGTAGATCCTCTTCATTCCAATACCCTGAACATGCTGGGAACAGACACCAGTGCTATTTGCGCTTTGTATGACAATGGGAGCGCAATAGTGACTCTTCTTACCAGAAAACAACTCTTGCTCATAGGACCAAAAACTGCATGTGATTCAACTCCATTTAGGACTGGGAAACAAACGCTAGCTCGACTAACAAGAAACACACTCTGCTTTTGAGAAAAGAGCACTCTTCTACTCTACTGTGTTTCCCATAGTGCCAGAACAGTGAGCTTGCACAGAACAAAGGAACTGTGCTTCCTATACACACGGGCCATATCTAGTTCAACTCTGCTTAGGAAACTGACAAGAACAGTAGCTCCTCTGCAGTCCAATACACTGTAGTTGCTGGGAACAGACGCCAGTGCTTTTTGCTCTGTGTATGGCAATGGGAGCACAATAGTGACTTTCCTTACCAGAAAACAACTCTTGCTCGTAGGACCAAAAACTGCATGTTATTCAACTCCATTTAGGACTGGGAAACAAACACTAGCTCGCCTTACAAGAAACACACTCTGCTTTTGAGAAAAGAGCACTGTTCTACTCTACTGTGTTTCCCATAGTGCCAGAACAGTGAGCTTGCTCAGAACTAAAGAACTGTGCTTCCTACACACACGGCCATATCTAGTTCAATTCTGCTTAGGAAACTGACAAAAACAGTAGATCCTCTTCAGTCTAATACACTGTACATGCTGGGAACAGACGCCAGTGCTATTTGCCCTGTGTATGACAAAGGGAGCACAATAGTGACTCTTCTTACCAGAAAACAACTCGTGCTCGTAGGACCAGAAATTGCATGTGATTCAACTCCATTTAAGACTGGGAAACAAACGCTAGCTCGCCTTACAAGAAACACACTCTGCTTTTGAGAAAAGAGCACTCTTCTACTCTACTGTGTTTCCCATAGAGCCAGAACAGTGAGCTTGCTCAGAACAAAAGAACTGTGCTTCCTACACACACGGGCCATATTTAGTTCAATTCTGCTTAGGAAACAGACAAGAACAGTAGCTCCTCTTCAGTCAAATACACTGTACTTGCTGGAAACAGACGCCAGTGCTATTTGCCCTTTGTATGACAAAGGGAGCGCAATAGTGACTCTTCTTACCAGAAAACAACTCTTGCTCATAGGACCAAAAACTGCATGTGATTCAACTCCATTTAGGACTGGGAAACAAACGCTAGCTCGCCTAACAAGAAACACACTCTGCTATTGAGAAAAGAGCACTCTTCTTCTCTACTGTGTTTCCCATAGTGCCAGAACAGTGAGCTTGCACAGAAAAAGGAACTGTGCTTCCTACACACACGGGCCATATCTAGTTCAACTCTGCTTAGGAAACTGACAAGAACAGTAGCTCCTCTTCAGTCCAATACACTGTATTAGCTGGGAACAGACGCCAGTGCTATTTGCTCTGTGTATGGCAATGGGAGCGCAATAGTGACTTTCCTTACCAGAAAACAACTCTTGCTCGTAGGACCAAAAACTGCATGTGATTAAACTCCACTTAGGACTGGGAAAGAAACGCTATCTCGCCTTACAAGAAACACACTCTGCTTTTGAGAAAAGAGCACTCTTCTACTCTACTGTGTTTACTATAGGGCAAGAACAGTGAGCTTGCTCAGAACAATAGAACTGTGCTTCCTACACACACGGGCCATATTTAGTTCAATTCTGCTTAGGAAACTGACAGGAACAGTAGATCCTCTTCAGTCCAATACACTGAACATGCTGGGAACAGACACCAGTGCTATTTGCCCTTTGTATGACAATGGGAGGGCAATAGTGACTCTTCTTACCAGAAAACAACTCTTGCTCATATGACCAAAAACTGCATGTGATTCAACTCCATTTAGGACTGGGAAACAAACGCTAGCTCGCCTTACAAGAAACACACTCTGCTTTTGAGAAAAGAGCACTCTTCAGCTCTACTGTGTTTCCTGTGGTGTCCGAACAGTAAGCTTGCTAAGAACAAAAGAACTGTGCTTCCTACACACACGGGCCATATCTAGTTCAACTCTGCTTAGGAAACTGACAACAACTGTAGCTCCTCTTCAGTCCAATACACTGTACTTGCTGGGAACAGTCGCGAGGGCTATTTGCACTGTGTATGGCATTGGGAGCACAACAGTGACTTTCCTTACCAGAAATCAACTCTTGCTCGTAGGACCAAAAACTGCATGGGATTCAACTCCATTTATTACTGGGAAACAAACGCTATCTCGCCTTACAAGAAACACACTCTGCTTTTCAGAAAAGAGCACTCTTCTACTCTACTGTGTTTCCCATAGTTCCAGAACAGTGAGCTTGCTCAGAACAAAAGAACTGTGCTTCCTACACACACGGGCCATATCTAGTTCTACTCTGCTTAGGAAACTGACAAGAACAGTAGCTACTCTTCAGTCCAATACACTGTAGTTGCTGGGAATAGACGCCAGTGCTATTTGCTCTGTGTATGGCAATGGGAGCGCAATAGTGACTTTCCTTACCAGAAAACAATTCTTGCTCGTGGGACCAAAAACTGCATGGGATTCAACTCCATTTAGGACTGGGAAACAAACGCTATCTCACCTTACAAGAAACACACTCTGCTTTTGAGAAAAGAGCACACTTCTACTCTACTGTGTTTCCTATAGGGCCAGAACAGTCAGCTTGCTCAGAACAAAAGAACTGTGCTTCCTACACACACGGGCCATATTTAGTTCAATTCTGCTTAGGAAACTGACAATAACAGTAGATCCTCTTCAGTCCAATACACTGTACATGCTGGGAACAGATACCAGTGCTATTTGCCTTTTGTATGACAATGGGAGCGCAATAGTGACTCTTCTTACCAGAAAACAACTCTTGCTCGTAGGACCAAAAACTGCATGAGATTCAACTCCATTTAGGACTGGGAAAGAAACGCTTGCTCGCCTTACAAGAAACACACTCTGCTTTTGAGAAAAGAGCACTGTTCTACTCTTCTGTGTTTCCCATAGTGCCAGAACAGTGAGCTTTCTCAGAACAAAAGAACTGTGCTTCCTACACACACGGCCATATCTAGTTCAATTCTGCTTAGGAAACTGACAAGAACAGTAGATCCTCTTCAGTCCAATACACTGTACATGCTGGGAACAGACACCAGTGCTATTTGCCCTTTGTATGACAATGGGAGGGCAATAGTGACTCTTCTTACCAGAAAACAACTCTTGCTCATAGGACCAAAAATTGCATGTGATTCAACTCCATTTAGGACTGGGAAACAAACGCTAGCTCGCCTTACAAGAAACACACTCTGCTTTTGAGAAAAGAGCACTTTTCTACTCTACTGTGTTTCCTATAGGGTCAGAACAGTGAGCTTGCTCAGAACAAAAGAACTGTGCTTCCTACACACACGGGCCATATCTAGTTCAACTCTGCTTAGGAAACTGACAAGAACAGTAGCTCCTCTTCAGTCCAATACACTGTACTTGCTGGGAACAGACGCGAGAGCTATTTGCACTGTGTATGGCAATGGGAGCACAATAGTGACTTTTCTTACCAGAAAAAAATTCTTGCTCGTAGGACCAAAAACTGCATGTGATTCAACTCCATTTAGGACTGGGAAACAAACGCTAGCTTGCCTTACAAGAAACACACTCTGCTTTTGAGAAAAGAGCACTGTTCTACTCTACTGTGTTTCCCATAGTGCCAGAACAGTGAGTTTGCTCAGAAC
Source organism: Peromyscus eremicus (assembly GCF_949786415.1). Taxonomy (NCBI): domain Eukaryota; kingdom Metazoa; phylum Chordata; class Mammalia; order Rodentia; family Cricetidae; genus Peromyscus; species Peromyscus eremicus. The sequence continues at coordinate 19,151 of NW_026737028.1, read as the reverse complement.
AAAAGAACTGTGCTTCCTACACACACCGGCCATATCTAGTTCAATTCTGCTTAGGAAACTGACAAGAACAGTAGATCCTCTTCAGTCCAATACACTGTACATGCTGGGAACAGACGCCAGTGCTATTTGCCCTGTGTATGACAAAGGGAGCACAATAGTGACTCTTCTTACCAGAAAACAACTCGTGCTCATAGGACCAGAAATTGCATGTGATTCAACTCCATTTAAGACTGGGAAACAAACGCTAGCTCATCTTACAAAAACACACTCTGCTTTTGAGAAAAGAGCACTCTTCTACTCTACTGTGTTTCCCATAGAGCCAGAACAGTGAGCTTGCTCAGAACAAAAGAACTGTGCTTCCTACACACACGGGCCATATTTAGTTCAATTCTGCTTAGGAAACTGACAGGAACAGTAGATCCTCTTCATTCCAATACCCTGAACATGCTGGGAACAGACACCAGTGCTATTTGCGCTTTGTATGACAATGGGAGCGCAATAGTGACTCTTCTTACCAGAAAACAACTCTTGCTCATAGGACCAAAAACTGCATGTGATTCAACTCCATTTAGGACTGGGAAACAAACGCTAGCTCGCCTAACAAGAAACACACTCTGCTTTTGAGAAAAGAGCACTCTTCTACTCTACTGTGTTTCCCATAGTGCCAGAACAGTGAGCTTGCACAGAACAAAGGAACTGTGCTTCCTATACACACGGGCCATATCTAGTTCAACTCTGCTTAGGAAACTGACAAGAACAGTAGCTCCTCGGCAGTCCAATACACTGTAGTTGCTGGGAACAGACGCCAGTGCTTTTTGCTCTGTGTATGGCAATGGGAGCGCAATAGTGACTTTCCTTACCAGAAAACAACTCTTGCTCGTAGGACCAAAAACTGCATGTTATTCAACTCCATTTAGGACTGGGAAACAAACACTAGCTCGCCTTACAAGAAACACACTCTGCTTTTGAGAAAAGAGCACTGTTCTACTCTACTGTGTTTCCAATAGTGCCAGAACAGTGAGCTTGCTCAGAACAAAAGAACTGTGCTTCCTACACACACGGCCATATCTTGTTCAATTCTGCTTAGGAAACTGACAAGAACAGTAGATCCTCTTCAGTCTAATACACTGTACATGCTGGGAACAGACGCCAGTGCTATTTGCCCTGTGTATGACAAAGGGAGCACAATAGTGACTCTTCTTACCAGAAAACAACTCGTGCTCATAGGACCAGAAATTGCATGTGATTCAACTCCATTTAAGACTGGGAAACAAACGCTAGCTCGCCTTACAAGAAACACACTCTGCTTTTGAGAAAAGAGCACTCTTCTACTCTACTGTGTTTCCCATAGAGCCAGAACAGTGAGCTTGCTCAGAACAAAAGAACTGTGCTTCCTACACACACGGGCCATATTTAGTTCAATTCTGCTTAGGAAACAGACAAGAACAGTAGCTCCTCTTCAGTCAAATACACTGTACATGCTGGAAACAGACGCCAGTGCTATTTGCCCTTTGTATGACAAAGGGAGCGCAATAGTGACTCTTCTTACCAGAAAACAACTCTTGCTCATAGGACCAAAAACTGCATGTGATTCAACTCCATTTAGGACTGGGAAACAAACGCTAGCTCGCCTAACAAGAAACACACTCTGCTTTTGAGAAAAGAGCACTCTTCAGCTCTACTGTGTTTCCTATGGTGTCCGAACAGTAAGCTTGCTCAGAACAAATGAACTGTGCTTCCTACACACACGGCCATATCTAGTTCAACTCTGCTTAGGAAACTGACAACAACTGTAGCTCCTCTTCAGTCCAATACACTCTACTTGCTGGGAACATTCGCGAGAGCTATTTGCACTGTGTATGGCATTGGGAGCACAACAGTGACTTTCCTTACCAGAAAACAACTCTTGCTCGTAGGACCAAAAACTGCATGGGATTCAACTCCATTTAGGACTGGGAAACAAACGCTATCTCGCCTTACAAGAAACACACTCTGCTTTTGAGAAAAGAGCACTCTTCTACTCTACTGTGTTTCCCATAGTGCCAGAACAGTGAGCTTGCTCAGAACAAAAGAACTGTGCTTCCTACACACAGGGGCCATATCTAGTTCAACTCTGCTTAGGAAACTGACAAGAACAGTAGCTCCTCTTCAGTCCAATACACTGCACTTGCTGGGAACAGATGCGAGAGCTATTTGCTCTGTGTATGGCAATGGGAGCACAATAGTGACTTTTCTTACCAGAAAACAATTCTTGCTCGTAGGACCAAAAACTGCATGGGATTCAACTCCATTTAGGACTGGGAAACAAACGCTAGCTTGCCTTAAAAGAAACACACTCTGCTTTTGAGAAAAGAGCACTCTTCTACTCTACTGTGTTTCCCATAGTGCCAGAACAGTGAGCTTGCTCAGAACAAAAGAACTGTGCTTCCTACACACACGGGCCATATCTAGTTCAACTCTGCTTAGGAAACTGACAAGAACAGTAGCTCCTCTTCAGTCCAATACACTGTAGTTGCTGGGAACAGACTCCACTGCTTTTTGCACTGTGTATGGCAATGGGAGCACAATAGTGACTTTCCTTACCAGAAAACAAGTCTTGCTCGTAGGACCAAAAACTGCATGTGATTCAACTCCATTTAGGACTGGGAAACAAACGCTATCTCACCTTACAAGAAACACACTCTACTTTTGAGAAAAGAGCACTCTTCTACTCTACTGTGTTTCCTATAGGGCCAGAACAGTAAGCTTGCTCAGAACAAAAGAACTGTGCTTCCTACAGACACGGGCCATATTTAGTTCAATTCTGCTTAGGAAACTGACAAGAACAGTAGATCCTCTTAAGTCCAATACACTGTACATGCTGGGAACAGACACCAGTGCTATTTGCCCTTTGTATGACAATGGGAGCGCAATAGTGACTCTTCTTACCAGAAAAAAACTCTTGCTCATAAGACCAAAAACTGCATGTGATTCAACTCCATTTAGGACTGGGAAAGAAACGCTAGCTCGCCTTACAAGAAACACACTCTGCTTTTGAGAAAAGAGCCCTCTTCTACTCTACTGTGTTTCCTAAAGGGCCAGAACAGTGAGCTTGCTCAGAACAAAAGAACTGTGCTTCCTACACACACGGGCCATATTTAGTTCAATTCTGCTTAGGAAACTGACAAGAACAGTAGATCCTCTTCAGTCCAATACACTGTACATGCTGGGAACAGACGCCAGTGCTATTTGCCCTTTGTAAGACAAAGGGAGCGCAATAGTGACTCTTCTTACCAGAAATCAACTCTTGCTCATAGGACCAAAAACTGCATGTGATTCAACTCCATTTAGGACTGGGAAACAAACGCTAGCTCGCCTAACAAGAAACACACTCTGCTTTTGAGAAAAGAGCACTCTTCTTCTCTACTGTGTTTCCCATAGTGCCAGAACAGTGAGCTTGCACAGAACAAAGGAACTGTGTTTCCTACACACACGGGCCATATCTAGATCAACTCTGCTTAGGAAACTGACAAGAACAGTAGCTACTCTTCAGTCCAATACACTGTAGTTGCTGGGAACAGACGCCAGTGCTATTTGCTCTGTGTATGGCAATGGGAGCGCAATAGTGACTTTCCTTACCAGAAAAAAACTCTTGCTCGTAGGACCAAAAACTGCATGTGATTAAACTCCACTTAGGACTGGGAAACAAACGCTATCTCGCCTTACAAGAAACACACTCTGCTTTTGAGAAAAGAGCACTCTTCTACTCTACTGTGTTTACTATAGAGCCAGAACAGTGAGCTTGCTCAGAACAATAGAACTGTGCTTCCTACACACACGGGCCATATTTAGTTCAATTCTGCTTAGGAAACTGACAGGAACAGTAGATCCTCTTCAGTCCAATACACTGAACATGCTGGGAACAGACACCAGTGCTATTTGCGCTTTGTATGACAATGGGAGCGCAATAGTGACTCTTCTTACCAGAAAACAACTCTTGCTCATAGGACCAAAAATTGCATGTGATTCAACTCCATTTAGGACTGGGAAACAAACGCTAGCTCGCCTTACAAGAAACACACTCTGCTTTGAGAACAGAGCACTCTTCAGCTCTACTGTGTTTCCTATGTTGTCCGAACAGTAAGCTTGCTCAGAACAAAAGAACTGTGCTTCCTACACACACGGGCCATATCTAGTTCAACTCTGCTTAGGAAACTGACAACAACTGTAGCTCCTCTTCAGTTCAATACACTGTACTTTCTGGGAACAGTCGCGAGAGCTATTTGCACTGTGTATGGCATTGGGAGCACAACAGTGACTTTCCTTACCAGAAAACAACTCTTGCTCGTAGGACCAAAAACTGCATGGGATTCAACTCCATTTAGGACTGGGAAACAAACACTATCTCGCCTTACAGGAAATACACTCTGCTTTTGAGAAAAGAGCACTCTTCTACTCTACTGTGTTTCCCATAGTGCCAGAACAGTGAGCTTGCTCAGAACAAAAGAACTGTGCTTCCTACACACACGGGCCATGTCTAGTTCAACTCTGCTTAGGAAACTGACAAGAACAGTAGCTACTCTTCAGTCCAATACACTGTAGTTGCTGGGAACAGACGCCAGTGCTATTTGCTCTGTGTATGGCAATGGGAGCGCAATAGTGACTTTCCTTACCAGAAAACAACTCTTGCTCGTAGGACCAAAAACTGCATGGGATTCAACTCCATTTAGGACTGGGAAACAAACGATAGCTCGCCTTACAAGAAACACACTCTGCTTTTGAGAAAAGAGCACTCTTCTACTCTACTGTGTTTCCTATAGTGCCAGAACAGTGAGCTTGCTCAGAACAATAGAACTGTGCTTCCTACACACACGGGCCATATTTAGTTCAATTCTGCTTAGGAAACTGACAGGAACAGTAGATCCTCTTCATTCCAATACCCTGAACATGCTGGGAACAGACACCAGTGCTATTTGCGCTTTATGACAAAGGGAGCACAATAGTGACTCTTCTTACCAGAAAACAACTCGTGCTCGTAGGACCAGAAATTGCATGTGATTCAACTCCATTTAAGACTGGGAAACAAACGCTAGCTCGCCTTACAAGAAACACACTCTGCTTTTGAGAAAAGAGCACTCTTCTACTCTACTGTGTTTCCCATAGTGCCAGAACAGTGAGCTTGCTCAGAACAAAAGAACTGTGCTTCCTACACACACCGGCCATATCTAGTTCAACTCTGCTTAGGAAACTGACAAGAACAGTAGCTCCTCTTCAGTCCAATACACTGTAGTTGCTGGGAACAGACTCCACTGCTTTTTGCACTGTGTATGGCAATGGGAGCGCAATAGTGACTTTCCTTACCAGAAAACAAGTCTTGCTCGTAGGACCAAAAACTGCATGTGATTCAACTCCATTTAGGACTGTTAAACAAACGCTATCTCACCTTACAAGAAACACACTCTACTTTTGAGAAAAGAGCACTCTTCTACTCTACTGTGTTTCCTATAGGGCCAGAACAGTAAGCTTGCTCAGAACAAAAGAACTGTGCTTCCTACAGACACGGGCCATATTTAGTTCAATTCTGCTTAGGAAACTGACAAGAACAGTAGATCCTCTTAAGTCCAATACACTGTACATGCTGGGAACAGACACCAGTGCTATTTGCCCTTTGTATGACAATGGGAGCGCAATAGTGACTCTTCTTACCAGAAAAAAACTCTTGCTCATAAGACCAAAAACTGCATGTGATTCAACTCCATTTAGGACTGGGAAAGAAACGCTAGCTCGCCTTACAAGAAACACACTCTGCTTTTGAGAAAAGAGCCCTCTTCTACTCTACTGTGTTTCCTAAAGGGCCAGAACAGTGAGCTTGCTCAGAACAAAAGAACTGTGCTTCCTACACACACGGGCCATATTTAGTTCAATTCTGCTTAGGAAACTGACAAGAACAGTAGATCCTCTTCAGTCCAATACACTGTACATGCTGGGAACAGACGCCAGTGCTATTTGCCCTTTGTAAGACAAAGGGAGCGCAATAGTGACTCTTCTTACCAGAAATCAACTCTTGCTCATAGGACCAAAAACTGCATGTGATTCAACTCCATTTAGGACTGGGAAACAAACGCTAGCTCGCCTAACAAGAAACACACTCTGCTTTTGAGAAAAGAGCACTCTTCTTCTCTACTGTGTTTCCCATAGTGCCAGAACAGTGAGCTTGCACAGAACAAAGGAACTGTGTTTCCTACACACACGGGCCATATCTAGTTCAACTCTGCTTAGGAAACTGACAAGAACAGTAGCTACTCTTCAGTCCAATACACTGTAGTTGCTGGGAACAGACGCCAGTGCTATTTGCTCTGTGTATGGCAATGGGAGCGCAATAGTGACTTTCCTTACCAGAAAAAAACTCTTGCTCGTAGGACCAAAAACTGCATGTGATTAAACTCCACTTAGGACTGGGAAACAAACGCTATCTCGCCTTACAAGAAACACAATCTGCTTTTGAGAAAAGAGCACTCTTCTACTCTACTGTGTTTACTATAGAGCCAGAACAGTGAGCTTGCTCAGAACAATAGAACTGTGCTTCCTACACACACGGGCCATATTTAGTTCAATTCTGCTTAGGAAACTGACAGGAACAGTAGATCCTCTTCAGTCCAATACACTGAACATGCTGGGAACAGACACCAGTGCTATTTGCGCTTTGTATGACAATGGGAGCGCAATAGTGACTCTTCTTACCAGAAAACAACTCTTGCTCATAGGACCAAAAATTGCATGTGATTCAACTCCATTTAGGACTGGGAAACAAACGCTAGCTCGCCTTACAAGAAACACACTCTGCTTTGAGAACAGAGCACTCTTCAGGTCTACTGTGTTTCCTATGGTGTCCGAACAGTAAGCTTGCTCAGAACAAAAGAACTGTGCTTTCTACACACACGGGCCATATCTAGTTCAACTCTGCTTAGGAAACTGACAACAACTGTAGCTCCTCTTCAGTCCAATACACTGTACTTTCTGGGAACAGTCGCGAGAGCTATTTGCACTGTGTATGGCATTGGGAGCACAACAGTGACTTTCCTTACCAAAAAACAACTCTTGCTCGTAGGACCAAAAACTGCATGGGATTCAACTCCATTTAGGACTGGGAAACAAACGCTATCTCGCCTTACAGGAAACACACTCTGCTTTTGAGAAAAGAGCACTCTTCTACTCTACTGTGTTTCCCATAGTGCCAGAACAGTGAGCTTGCTCAGAACAAAAGAACTGTGCTTCCTACACACACGGGCCATGTCTAGTTCAACTCTGCTTAGGAAACTGACAAGAACAGTAGCTACTCTTCAGGCCAATACACTGTAGTTGCTGGGAACAGACGCCAGTGCTATTTGCTCTGTGTATGGCAATGGGAGCGCAATAGTGACTTTCCTTACCAGAAAACAACTCTTGCTCGTAGGACCAAAAACTGCATGGGATTCAACTCCATTTAGGACTGGGAAACAAACGATAGCTCGCCTTACAAGAAACACACTCTGCTTTTGAGAAAAGAGCACACTTCTACTCTACTGTGTTTCCTATAGTGCCAGAACAGTGAGCTTGCTCAGAACAATAGAACTGTGCTTCCTACACACACGGGCCATATTTAGTTCAATTCTGCTTAGGAAACTGACAGGAACAGTAGATCCTCTTCATTCCAATACCCTGAACATGCTGGGAACAGACACCAGTGCTATTTGCGCTTTGTATGACAATGGGAGCGCAATAATGACTCTTCTTACCAGAAAACAACTCTTGCTCATAGGACCAAAAACTGCATGTGATTCAACTCCATTTAGGACTGGGAAACAAACGCTAGCTCGACTAACAAGAAACACACTCTGCTTTTGAGAAAAGAGCACTCTTCTACTCTACTGTGTTTCCCATAGTGCCAGAACAGTGAGCTTGCACAGAACAAAGGAACTGTGCTTCCTATACACACGGGCCATATCTAGTTCAACTCTGCTTAGGAAACTGACAAGAACAGTAGCTCCTCTGCAGTCCAATACACTGTAGTTGCTGGGAACAGACGCCAGTGCTTTTTGCTCTGTGTATGGCAATGGGAGCACAATAGTGACTTTCCTTACCAGAAAACAACTCTTGCTCGTAGGACCAAAAACTGCATGTTATTCAACTCCATTTAGGACTGGGAAACAAACACTAGCTCGCCTTACAAGAAACACACTCTGCTTTTGAGAAAAGAGCACTGTTCTACTCTACTGTGTTTCCCATAGTGCCAGAACAGTGAGCTTGCTCAGAACTAAAGAACTGTGCTTCCTACACACACGGCCATATCTAGTTCAATTCTGCTTAGGAAACTGACAAAAACAGTAGATCCTCTTCAGTCTAATACACTGTACATGCTGGGAACAGACGCCAGTGCTATTTGCCCTGTGTATGACAAAGGGAGCACAATAGTGACTCTTCTTACCAGAAAACAACTCGTGCTCGTAGGACCAGAAATTGCATGTGATTCAACTCCATTTAAGACTGGGAAACAAACGCTAGCTCGCCTTACAAGAAACACACTCTGCTTTTGAGAAAAGAGCACTCTTCTACTCTACTGTGTTTCCCATAGAGCCAGAACAGTGAGCTTGCTCAGAACAAAAGAACTGTGCTTCCTACACACACGGGCCATATTTAGTTCAATTCTGCTTAGGAAACAGACAAGAACAGTAGCTCCTCTTCAGTCAAATACACTGTACTTGCTGGAAACAGACGCCAGTGCTATTTGCCCTTTGTATGACAAAGGGAGCGCAATAGTGACTCTTCTTACCAGAAAACAACTCTTGCTCATAGGACCAAAAACTGCATGTGATTCAACTCCATTTAGGACTGGGAAACAAACGCTAGCTCGCCTAACAAGAAACACACTCTGCTATTGAGAAAAGAGCACTCTTCTTCTCTACTGTGTTTCCCATAGTGCCAGAACAGTGAGCTTGCACAGAAAAAGGAACTGTGCTTCCTACACACACGGGCCATATCTAGTTCAACTCTGCTTAGGAAACTGACAAGAACAGTAGCTCCTCTTCAGTCCAATACACTGTATTTGCTGGGAACAGACGCCAGTGCTATTTGCTCTGTGTATGGCAATGGGAGCGCAATAGTGACTTTCCTTACCAGAAAACAACTCTTGCTCGTAGGACCAAAAACTGCATGTGATTAAAATCCACTTAGGACTGGGAAAGAAACGCTATCTCGCCTTACAAGAAACACACTCTGCTTTTGAGAAAAGAGCACACTTCTACTCTACTGTGTTTACTATAGGGCAAGAACAGTGAGCTTGCTCAGAACAATAGAACTGTGCTTCCTACACACACGGGCCATATTTAGTTCAATTCTGCTTAGGAAACTGACAGGAACAGTAGATCCTCTTCAGTCCAATACACTGAACATGCTGGGAACAGACACCAGTGCTATTTGCCCTTTGTATGACAATGGGAGGGCAATAGTGACTCTTCTTACCAGAAAACAACTCTTGCTCATATGACCAAAAACTGCATGTGATTCAACTCCATTTAGGACTGGGAAACAAACGCTAGCTCGCCTTACAAGAAACACACTCTGCTTTTGAGAAAAGAGCACTCTTCAGCTCTACTGTGTTTCCTGTGGTGTCCGAACAGTAAGCTTGCTAAGAACAAAAGAACTGTGCTTCCTACACACACGGGCCATATCTAGTTCAACTCTGCTTAGGAAACTGACAACAACTGTAGCTCCTCTTCAGTCCAATACACTGTACTTGCTGGGAACAGTCGCGAGGGCTATTTGCACTGTGTATGGCATTGGGAGCACAACAGTGACTTTCCTTACCAGAAATCAACTCTTGCTCGTAGGACCAAAAACTGCATGGGATTCAACTCCATTTATTACTGGGAAACAAACGCTATCTCGCCTTACAAGAAACACACTCTGCTTTTGAGAAAAGAGCACTCTTCTACTCTACTGTGTTTCCCATAGTGACAGAACAGTGAGCTTGCTCAGAACAAAAGAACTGTGCTTCCTACACACACGGGCCATATCTAGTTCTACTCTGCTTAGGAAACTGACAAGAACAGTAGCTACTCTTCAGTCCAATACACTGTAGTTGCTGGGAATAGACGCCAGTGCTATTTGCTCTGTGTATGGCAATGGGAGCGCAATAGTGACTTTCCTTACCAGAAAACAATTCTTGCTCGTGGGACCAAAAACTGCATGGGATTCAACTCCATTTAGGACTGGGAAACAAACGCTATCTCACCTTACAAGAAACACACTCTGCTTTTGAGAAAAGAGCACACTTCTACTCTACTGTGTTTCCTATAGGGCCAGAACAGTCAGCTTGCTCAGAACAAAAGAACTGTGCTTCCTACACACACGGGCCATATTTAGTTCAATTCTGCTTAGGAAACTGACAATAACAGTAGATCCTCTTCAGTCCAATACACTGTACATGCTGGGAACAGATACCAGTGCTATTTGCCTTTTGTATGACAATGGGAGCGCAATAGTGACTCTTCTTACCAGAAAACAACTCTTGCTAGTAGGACCAAAAACTGCATGAGATTCAACTCCATTTAGGACTGGGAAAGAAACGCTAGCTCGCCTTACAAGAAACACACTCTGCTTTTGAGAAAAGAGCACTGTTCTACTCTACTGTGTTTCCCATAGTGCCAGAACAGTGAGCTTTCTCAGAACAAAAGAACTGTGCTTCCTACACACACGGCCATATCTAGTTCAATTCTGCTTAGGAAACTGACAAGAACAGTAGATCCTCTTCAGTCCAATACACTGTACATGCTGGGAACAGACACCAGTGCTATTTGCCCTTTGTATGACAATGGGAGGGCAATAGTGACTCTTCTTACCAGAAAACAACTCTTGCTCATAGGACCAAAAATTGCATGTGATTCAACTCCATTTAGGACTGGGAAACAAACGCTAGCTCGCCTTACAAGAAACACACTCTGCTTTTGAGAAAAGAGCACTTTTCTACTCTACTGTGTTTCCTATAGGGTCAGAACAGTGAGCTTGCTCAGAACAAAAGAACTGTGCTTCCTACACACACGGGCCATATCTAGTTCAACTCTGCTTAGGAAACTGACAAGAACAGTAGCTCCTCTTCAGTCCAATACACTGTACTTGCTGGGAACAGACGCGAGAGCTATTTGCACTGTGTATGGCAATGGGAGCACAATAGTGACTTTTCTTACCAGAAAAAAATTCTTGCTCGTAGGACCAAAAACTGCATGTGATTCAACTCCATTTAGGACTGGGAAACAAACGCTAGCTTGCCTTACAAGAAACACACTCTGCTTTTGAGAAAAGAGCACTGTTCTACTCTACTGTGTTTCCCATAGTGCCAGAACAGTGAGCTTGCTCAGAACAAAGGAACTGTGCTTCCTACACACAGGGGCCATATCTAGTTCAACTCTGCTTAGGAAACTGACAAGAACAGTAGCTCCTCTTCAGTGCAATACACTGTAGTTGCTGGGAACAGACTCCACTGCTTTTTGCACTGTGTATGGCAATGGGAGCGCAATAGTGACTTTCCTTACCAGAAAACAATTCTTGCTCGTAGGACCAAAAACTGCATGTGATTCAACTCCATTTAGGACAGGGAAACAAACGCTATCTCACCTTACAAGAAACACACTCTACTTTTGAGAAAAGAGCACTCTTCTACTCTACTGTGTTTCCTTTAGGGCCAGAACAGTAAGCTTGCTCAGAATAAAAGAACTGTGCTTCCTACAGACACGGGCCATATTTAGTTCAATTCTGCTTAGGAAACTGACAAGAACAGTAGATCCTCTTAAGTCCAATACACTGTACATGCTGGGAACAGACACCAGTGCTATTTGCCCTTTGTATGACAATGGGAGCGCAATAGTGACTCTTCTTACCAGAAAAAAACTCTTGCTCATAAGACCAAAAACTGCATGTGATTCAACTCCATTTAGGACTGGGAAAGAAACGCTAGCTCGCCTTACAAGAAACACACTCTGCTTTTGAGAAAAGAGCCCTCTTCTACTCTACTGTGTTTCCTAAAGGGCCAGAACAGTGAGCTTGCTCAGAACAAAAGAACTGTGCTTCCTACACACACGGGCCATATTTAGTTCAATTCTGCTTAGGAAACTGACAAGAACAGTAGATCCTCTTCAGTCCAATACACTGTACATGCTGGGAACAGACGCCAGTGCTATTTGCCCTTTGTAAGACAAAGGGAGCGCAATAGTGACTCTTCTTACCAGAAATCAACTCTTGCTCATAGGACCAAAAACTGCATGGAATTCAACTCCATTTAGGACTGGGAAACAAACGCTAGCTCGCCTAACAAGAAACACACTCTGCTTTTGAGAAAAGAGCACTCTTCTTCTCTACTGTGTTTCCCATAGTGCCAGAACAGTGAGCTTGCACAGAACAAAGGAACTGTGTTTCCTACACACACGGGCCATATCTAGTTCAACTCTGCTTAGGAAACTGACAAGAACAGTAGCTACTCTTCAGTCCAATACACTGTAGTTGCTGGGAACAGACGCCAGTGCTATTTGCTCTGTGTATGGCAATGGGAGCGCAATAGTGACTTTCCTTACCAGAAAAAAACTCTTGCTCGTAGGACCAAAAACTGCATGTGATTAAACTCCACTTAGGACTGGGAAACAAACGCTATCTCGCCTTACAAGAAACACACTCTGCTTTTGAGAAAAGAGCACTCTTCTACTCTACTGTGTTTACTATAGAGCCAGAACAGTGAGCTTGCTCAGAACAATAGAACTGTGCTTCCTACACACACGGGCCATATTTAGTTCAATTCTGCTTAGGAAACTGACAGGAACAGTAGATCCTCTTCAGTCCAATACACTGAACATGCTGGGAACAGACACCAGTGCTATTTGCGCTTTGTATGTCAATGGGAGCGCAATAGTGACTCTTCTTACCAGAAAACAACTCTTGCTCATAGGACCAAAAATTGCATGTGATTCAACTCCATTTAGGACTGGGAAACAAACGCTAGCTCGCCTTACAAGAAACACACTCTGCTTTGAGAACAGAGCACTCTTCAGCTCTACTGTGTTTCCTATGGTGTCCGAACAGTAAGCTTGCTCAGAACAAAAGAACTGTGCTTCCTACACACACGGGCCATATGTAGTTCAACTCTGCTTAGGAAACTGACAACTGTAGCTCCTCTTCAGTCCAATACACTGTACTTTCTGGGAACAGTCGCGAGAGCTATTTGCACTGTGTATGGCATTGGGAGCACAACAGTGACTTTCCTTACCAGAAAACAACTCTTGCTCATAGGACCAAAAACTGCATGTGATTAAACTCCACTTAGGACTGGGAAAGAAACGCTATCTCGCCTTACAAGAAACACACTCTGCTTTTGAGAAAAGAGCACTCTTCTACTCTACTGTGTTTACTATAGGGCCAGAACAGTGAGCTTGCTCAGAACAATAGAACTGTGCTTCCTACACACACGGGCCATATTTAGTTCAATTCTGCTTAGGAAACTGACAGGAACAGTAGATCCTCTTCAGTCCAATAAACTGAACATGCTGGGAACAGACACCAGTGCTATTTGCCCTTTGTATGACAATGGGAGGGCAATAGTGACTCTTCTTACCAGAAAACAACTCTTGCTCATATGACCAAAAACTGCATGTGATTCAACTCCATTTAGGACTGGGAAACAAACGCTAGCTCGCCTTACAAGAAACACACTCTGCTTTTGAGAAAAGAGCACTCTTCAGCTCTACTGTGTTTCCTGTGGTGTCCGAACAGTAAGCTTGCTAAGAACAAAAGAACTGTGCTTCCTACACACACGGGCCATATCTAGTTCAACTCTTCTTAGGAAACTGACAACAACTGTAGCTCCTCTTCAGTCCAATACACTGTACTTGCTGGGAACAGTCGCGAGAGCTATTTGCACTGTGTATGGCATTGGGAGCACAACAGTTACTTTCCTTACCAGAAATCAACTCTTGCTCGTAGGACCAAAAACTGCATGGGATTCAACTCCATTTATTACTGGGAAACAAACGCTATCTCGCCTTACTAGAAACACACTCTGCTTTTGAGAAAAGAGCACTCTTCTACTCTACTGTGTTTCCCATAGTGCCAGAACAGTGAGCTTGCTCAGAACAAAAGAACTGTGCTTCCTACACACACGGGCCATATCTAGTTCTACTCTGCTTAGGAAACTGACAAGAACAGTAGCTACTCTTCAGTCCAATACACTGTAGTTGCTGGGAATAGACGCCAGTGCTATTTGCTCTGTGTATGGCAATGGGAGCGCAATAGTGACTTTCCTTACCAGAAAACAATTCTTGCTCGTGGGACCAAAAACTGCATGGGATTCAACTCCATTTAGGACTGGGAAACAAACGCTATCTCACCTTACAAGAAACACACTCTGCTTTTGAGAAAAGAGCACACTTCTACTCTACTGTGTTTCCTATAGGGCCAGAACAGTCAGCTTGCTCAGAACAAAAGAACTGTGCTTCCTACACACACGGGCCATATTTAGTTCAATTCTGCTTAGGAAACTGACAATAACAGTAGATCCTCTTCAGTCCAATACACTGTACATGCTGGGAACAGATTCCAGTGCTATTTGCCTTTTGTATGACAATGGGAGCGCAATAGTGACTCTTCTTACCAAAAAACAACTCTTGCTCGTAGGACCAAAAACTGCATGAGATTCAACTCCATTTAGGACTGGGAAAGAAACGCTAGCTCGCCTTACAAGAAACACACTCTGCTTTTGAGAAAAGAGCACTGTTCTACTCTACTGTGTTTCCCATAGTGCCAGAACAGTGAGCTTTCTCAGAACAAAAGAACTGTGCTTCCTACACACACGGCCATATCTAGTTCAATTCTGCTTAGGAAACTGACAAGAACAGTAGATCCTCTTCAGTCCAATACACTGTACATGCTGGGAACAGACACCAGTGCTATTTGCCCTTTGTATGACAATGGGAGGGCAATAGTGACTCTTCTTACCAGAAAACAACTTTTGCTCATAGGACCAAAAATTGCATGTGATTCAACTCCATTTAGGACTGGGAAACAAACGCTAGCTCGCCTTACAAGAAACACACTCTGCTTTTGAGAAAAGAGCACTTTTCTACTCTACTGTGTTTCCTATAGGGTCAGAACAGTGAGCTTGCTCAGAACAAAAGAACTGTGCTTCCTACACACACGGGCCATATCTAGTTCAACTCTGCTTAGGAAACTGACAAGAACAGTAGCTCCTCTTCAGTCCAATACACTGTACTTGCTGGGAACAGACGCGAGAGCTATTTGCACTGTGTATGGCAATGGGAGCACAATAGTGACTTTTCTTACCAGAAAAAAATTCTTGCTCGTAGGACCAAAAACTGCATGTGATTCAACTCCATTTAGGACTGGGAAACAAACGCTAGCTTGCCTTACAAGAAACACACTCTGCTTTTGAGAAAAGAGCACTGTTCTACTCTACTGTGTTTCCCATAGTGCCAGAACAGTGAGCTTGCTCAGAACAAAAGAACTGTGCTTCCTACACACACCGGCCATATCTAGTTCAATTCTGCTTAGGAAACTGACAAGAACAATAGATCCTCTTCAGTCCAATACACTGTACATGCTGGGAACAGACGCCAGTGCTATTTGCCCTGTGTATGACAAAGGGAGCACAATAGTGACTCTTCTTACCAGAAAACAACTCGTGCCCGTAGGACCAGAAATTGCATGTGATTCAACTCCATTTAAGACTGGGAAACAAACGCTAGCTCATCTTACAAAAACACACTCTGCTTTTGAGAAAAGAGCACTCTTCTACTCTACTGTGTTTCCCATAGAGCCAGAACAGTGAGCTTGCTCAGAACAAAAGAACTGTGCTTCCTACACACACGGGCCATATTTAGTTCAATTCTGCTTAGGAAACTGACAGGAACAGTAGATCCTCTTCATTCCAATACCCTGAACATGCTGGGAACAGACACCAGTGCTATTTGCGCTTTGTTTGACAATGGGAGCGCAATAGTGACTCTTCTTACCAGAAAACAACTCTTGCTCATAGGACCAAAAACTGCATGTGATTCAACTCCATTTAGGACTGGGAAACAAACGCTAGCTCGCCTAACAAGAAACACACTCTGCTTTTGAGAAAAGAGCACTCTTCTACTCTACTGTGTTTCCCATAGTGCCAGAACAGTGAGCTTGCACAGAACAAAGGAACTGTGCTTCCTATACACACGGGCCATATCTAGTTCAACTCTGCTTAGGAAACTGACAAGAACAGTAGCTCCTATTCAG
Organism: Peromyscus eremicus; assembly: GCF_949786415.1. Taxonomy (NCBI): domain Eukaryota; kingdom Metazoa; phylum Chordata; class Mammalia; order Rodentia; family Cricetidae; genus Peromyscus; species Peromyscus eremicus. Next base: position 2,867 of record NW_026737028.1, on the reverse strand, counting down.
TGCAATACACTGTACTTGCTGGGAACAGACGCGAGACCTATTTGCACTGTGTATGGCAATGGGAGCACAATAGTGACTTTTCTTACCAGAAAAAAATTCTTGCTCGTAGGACCAAAAACTGCATGTGATTCAAATCCATTTAGGACTGGGAAACAAACGGTAGCTCGCCTTACAAGAAACACACTCTGCTTTTGAGAAAAGAGCACTCTTCTACTCTACTGTGTTTCCTATAGGGCCAGAACAGTGAGCTTGCTCAGAACAAAAGAACTGTGCTTCCTACACACACGGGCCATATTTAGTTCAATTCTGCTTAGGAAACTGACAAGAACAGTAGATCCTCTTCAGTCCAATACACTGTACATGCTGGGAACAGACACCAGTGCTATTGGCCCTTTGTATGACAATGGGAGCGCAATAGTGACTCTTCTTACCAGAAAACAACTCTTGCTCGTAGGACCAAAAACTGCATGGGATTCAACTCCATTTAGGACTGGGAAACAAATGCTAGCTCGCCTTACAAGAAACACACTCTGCTTTTGAGAAAAGAGCACTGTTCTACTCTACTGTGTTTCCCATAGTGCCAGAACAGTGAGCTTGCTCAGAACAAAGGAACTGGGCTTCCTACACACACCGGCCATATCTAGTTCAACTCTGCTTAGGAAACTGACAAGAACAGTAGCTCCTCTTCAGTCCAATACACTGTAGTTGCTGGGAACAGACTCCACTGCTTTTTGCACTGTGTATGACAATGGGAGCGCAATAGTGACTTTCCTTACCAGAAAACAAGTCTTGCTCGTAGGACCAAAAACTGCATGTGATTCAACTCCATTTAGGACTGGGAAACAAACACTATCTCACCTTACAAGAAACACACTCTGCTTTTGAGAAAAGAGCACTCTTCTATTCTACTGTGTTTCCTATAGGGCCAGAACATTAAGCTTGCTCAGAACAAAAGAACTGTGCTTCCTACAGACACGGGCCATATTTAGTTCAATTCTGCTTAGGAAACTGACAAGAACAGTAGATCCTCTTCAGTCCAATACACTGTACATGCTGGGAACAGACACCAGTGCTATTTGCCCTTTGTATGACAATGGGAGTGCAATAGTGACTCTTCTTACCAGAAAAAAACTCTTGCTCATAAGACCAAAAACTGCATGTGATTCAACTCCATTTAGGACTGGGAAAGAAACGCTAGCTCGCCTTACAAGAAACACACTCTGCTTTTGAGAAAAGAGCCCTCTTCTACTCTACTGTGTTTCCAATAGTGCCAGAACAGTGAGCTTGCTCAGAACAAAAGAACTGTGCTTCCTACACACACGGGCCATATTTAGTTCAATTCTGCTTAGGAAACTGACAAAAACAGTAGATCCTCTTCAGTCCAATACACTGCACATGCTGGGAACAGACACCAGTGCTATTTGCCCTTTGTATGACAATGGGAGCGCAATAGTGACTCTTCTTACCAGAAAACAACTCTTGCTCGTAGGACCAAAAACTGCATGAGATTCAACTCCTTTTAGGACTGGGGAACAAACGCTAGCTCGCCTTACAAGAAACACACTCTGCTTTTGAGAAAAGAGCACTGCTCTTCTCTACTATGTTTCCAATGGGGTCCCAACAGTAAGCTTGCTCAGACCAGAAGAACTGTGCTTCCTACACACACGGGCCATATCTATTTCAACTCTGCTTAGGAAACTGACAAGAACAGTAGCTCCTCTTCAGTCCAATACACTGTAGTTGCTGGGAACAGACGCCAGTGCTATTTGCTCTGTGTATGGCAATGGGATTGCAATAGTGACTTTCCTTACCAGAAAACAACTCTTGCTCGTAGGACCAAAAACTGCATGTGATTAAACTCCACTTAGGACTGGGAAACAAACGCTAGCTCGCCTTACAATAAACACACTCTGCTTTTGAGAAAAGAGCACTCTTCTACTCTACTGTTTTTCCTATAGGGCCAGAACAGTGAGCTTGCTCAGAACAATAGAACTGTGCTTCTTACACACACGGGCCATATTTAGTTCAATTCTGCTTAGGAAACTGACAGGAACAGTAGATCCTCTTCAGTCCAATACACTGAACATGATGGGAACAGACACCAGTGCTCTTTGCCCTTTGTATGACAATGGGAGGGCAATAGTGACTCTTCTTACCAGAAAAAAACTCTTGCTCATATGACCAAAAACTGCATGTGATTCAACTCCATTTAGGACTGGAAAACAAATGCTAGCTCGCCTTACAAGAAACACACTCTGCTTTTGAGAATAGAGCACTCTTCAGCTCTACTGTGTTTCCTATGGTGTCCGAACAGTAAGCTTGCTCAGAACAAAAGAACTGTGCTTCCTACACACACGGGCCATATCTAGTTCAACTCTGCTTAGGAAACTGACAAGAACAGTAGCTCCTCTGCAGTCCAATACACTGTACTTGCTGGGAAAATCGCGAGAGCTATTTGCACTGTGTATGGCATTGGTAGCACAACAGTGACTTTCCTTACCAGAAAACAACTCTTGCTCGTAGGACCAAAAACTGCATGGGATTCAACTCCATTTATTACTGGGAAACAAACGCTATCTCGCCTTACAAGAAACATACTCTGCTTTTGAGAAAAGAGCACTCTTCTACTCTACTGTGTTTCCCATTGTGCCAGAACAGTGAGCTTGCTCAGAACAAAAGAACTGTGCTTCCTACACACACGGGCCATATCTAGTTCAACTCTGCTTAGGAAACTGACAAGAACAGTAGCTACTCTTCAGTCCAATACACTGTAGTTGCTGGGAACAGACGCCAGTGCTGTTTGCTCTGTGTATGTCAATGGGAGCGCAATAGTGACTTTCCTTACCAGAAAACAACTCTTGCTCGTA